>NW_009924439.1:107055-139024 GCF_000696875.1 Nestor notabilis | reverse complement strand
GGAGTGATTGGCCAGCGGGAAGGGGCGCTTCTTTTTGCTTCGGCAGTGAGGTGAGGGCGCCATGCTGTGTGGGGCCTCGCTGCTGAGGCGGCGCGGGCATTGCCGGGCGCGTTCAGCTCAGTAGCGGAGCTCTGGGGCGGGAGGGGGGATGCCAGCGACTGCGTGTGGATCGAGGGTGGAGGTTTCACGCTTTCGTAGAGAAGGAGGCTCCTGGAAGGGGTTGATAATTTCTTCTCTGTGTTGTCTGACTAGGCAGGAGGCGAGAGCCCTGTGAGGTGATAGCAAAGGCTTCAACATAGGCTGTTGTGTTCTTGTATTGAAAAGAAAATAAGAATAAATCACACTGTAGTTGTTATTTCTGTATTACTCAGGCATACAGAAATGACTAACGTTCCCACTTGCTTTTTCTATAGAAGTCTATTTTTCTTGGTTTTGGTCATTTCCCTTTGCTTTGTCTAGTGCTATGTAATTTCTGGAATGGAGAGACCAAAACTGCACGTGGTAGATTGCTCAATGTAGATTAATTTATACAAAGTATCGAAAAGTTTGGAGTTTGCTTGTTTTTTTTACCTGTTAACTCTCAAAAACAAGATAATTTGATGGCTTTTTAGTATTAAGACAGAGTTTTCAGTAAACCAGTTTTGAGATCTTGCATTTGCTGTTAATACTCATCTCAGAGCCCATCATTGTAATTAAGACTTTCTTCCCCGCATGCATTTGTCACATTTTTCTTAAACGATTTATAATGAGGCCCTTCTGGAGTTCTGCTGCTGACCTGCCTATTTTGAACAATGCGGTGTTGGTCATCTTCATGTTCTGTTCTTGCTGAGGAGTACTGAGGGTCCACTGCAGCACCCTCAGTTCCTACATTGCCACAGCTGATCGTTCCTTCCAGTCTTAATTCAAGCAATTGTCTATCCATGTAAGGATGTTTCCTTAAAGCCACAGTTCCTTTAATTTCTTAAAGTAATAATAATACTGATACTAGTGACAGGTGTTGGCATTTGTAATGTGTTTTGATTGATAACTGACATGTTTCCAGAACCTGTTTGAAGCCTGTGCCAGTGAGTTGTGTTTTGGTCAAAGTGATGATTGTTCCCTTCTGCAGCTGAGTAGATGAACTGCAAAAATGGCAGCCAGGAATGAGATGCAGGTATGTGCTTATAGACCAGAATGAGAGTATTGATTGTTTTAATTACTAGCTTAAAGCACTCCTGGTGTTTAATTACATGTAAAATTGGCACTGTGGCAAAGAATGTGATAGGAAGACATTTTCCTTTGACGCAGGTTAGTGCTAAGTAGCTGGTTAGAAAGCAAGAGGAGCTGGAAGTTGTTACTGATTAAAATAAATTGTATGTATTAGTAGCACATGAATCAATTGGACGATACTCAAGATCAGAATGTTGAAACTGGGTTATAATTGTTGTAGAAAGAATAGAGTGGCAAAATAGTTGAGGAAGGCAGTAATACTCCAATATGTTAATATCTTTTAAAGTTCCTAGTAGAAAATGCAGAAATACAAAATGGTAAATGTACTAAGGAAGGGGTATTAACACGGCGAGCACTTGCATAAGCATTTATTTGTAACACAAGGGAAGAAAAACTAGTTAAGGAAAACTAGCAAATAATTAAAACCCCATGAGTATTTGCATGATTCGTGTATTAGGTACAGTGTTCTGGACTTCAGGTTTTACATTTCATGATGTTGTAGTTCAGAATATTTGCTTAGAATGCAGCAGATGATTGCAGACAACTTATGTTAAATACTGTTAAATTAGTATGGGTGTTAAGCATACAAGAATGCAGTTGCTCTGTTTACTTTTATTGTTGACAGTTTGAAAAGTTAATTGATGAAGCTACAAGAAAAAAGGATTTTCAATTATTAGAACGATTTCTTGCGACAGACGACTGTGAAAATGCCTCTCACAAATGCAGCAAACAGTTTGTCAACAAATTAGACAAGCTTCTGTGTCGGGTAATGTAACCATTCCATCAGAGTCATCTATACTGTCACTGGAATAGTCTGAAAAAGATTGCTTCATTTGGCTTGGTTTATACCAGCAGCTGATTTGAAAAACTGAAATAAAACTTAAGAATTAAATCTCTACTTCAAGCTGCAATTCAGGTGGCTTTTGAGAGCAAAAAGACACCTGGCTAATTCAATTCAGGTTCTTCCAGAACTCTTCATTAAAGCTTATGTTATGATTTCAATTTCAGGAAATCGACAAACAAGAAATCAGAAGCATTTCCATTTTACTGAATTCTCTTCAGAAATGTGCAGAAAAAATCAGCATAGCAGGAGAAGATGGGCTCCCAGCAATGTTAAAATATGGTCTTATTGGAAGGATAAGTAAAACCATAACACATACACGAACTTCTAAAATTAACTATTAATAAAGCATAAGTAATGCTTCAGTGCTCAATAGCTTGGTACTCAATTTGGTCCTTGATTGGTTTTGAATTAAGAATTTTCCATAACTTTGGAACAAACGTTATTCAGATTTAAATGTTCTTTAACAAGTGGCTCCTTATAAAGTGACACTGCTCTGCCATAGAGAAGGTTTTGCAAATCGTGCAGCAGATAGATAATTTACAGCAATTTTAAGAAGATGGTATCTTTTTCCATGAGCTTTTCGTACTGCTTTTGAGTCAGGAATTGGAATTTCTTGGTGCAATTTAATTTTGATTATTTTTTTTTGCTAACAGTCACAACAGCAATGTTGTACCTGTTCTTTCAACAGGTTAAAGTGCTAGTCTGATTATTTTGCGTTATTTCAACCTGCATGTTAAATATGTTAAGTCAACATACTACATATACTGAAAAATAGACACCAACTCCCTTATTGCTTCACTAGGGAATTCACTGCAGAAGATTGATGGCAATTTCAGCTGAGGATCACTCAAATGCCTTCTCAACTGCCTTAATTAAAACTAAAAAAGTGTGGTGGTAATTTTGTGCTTACATTCACACCTGCAAACACACTTTCTCATCCACCTACTGCCAGTTTTTCAGCTCCTTATCTGTGATGGCAGATGTAAAAGTAGATGTCTGGGTTTTGTGTTAGAAAGTCAGCTACTGAAATTAGTTTGAAATCACCTACGTTTGTTTAGTGTGAGTGAAAAAAATTCAGTTTGGGGCCAAAGTGTGCTCAGCAGAGTAACTGATTTTACTCAACTATAAGACCTGTTGTCCTTTTTCATGCTATTAAAATAGATTTATTTTCACTTTACATGGTGAATTGGTTTGAAAAGATAAAAGAAATTTTGATCTTCAAAGGAAATGAAAAGAGTGAAATGATTACAAGCCTGGCCGAAGATTTCTTCAATGTGTTGCTGGTAAAAATAGATTGATAGTAAAAAATAGATTGATACCTTGTGTGTATTTGTCAAAGTAATTATTACTAGTTTAGCAACAAGACTTTCAAATGTGTTTCTATTTAATATCCTTCTAAAGTTAATTGTTTGCCTGTATTTGTTCTTCTCTGATCATGATTAGCACCATGAAATGAAAAACAACAATGGAAGTGTTCAGTGAACAAAAAAATTTCATCCTGGGCTAATATTGATTATATAAATTATTGGTATGCTAATCCCAGGAGTCCAGGTTTATAACGTTTGTCAGTTGGCTTCAGTTCATAACATTTTTATTACTAGGGAAATAATTGCAATAAACGTAACTGAAATAATTTGGGAAGCCACACTTGGGATTAAAACAATTTTACGTTTTTCATTATGGATGAAATAATTTTAAAATCTAAATGCTTTTTGATGACTTGCTTGTAGTTATGTTACCTGACTTTCATGCTGTAATATTTACAGTATCAAAATGACATGTTTTGGTTTTTTTTATTACAGGCCCTATGGGATAGCAGACCTGAAGGTGAGCTTTAAAAAAAGTGTAGACTAAATACACTAAAGTGTTCTGAAAGAGCATCGCAAACTTATCAGTGTTAAAATTACACAGTACTTGTGGAACCATCTTGAGGGAAGGTAGTCCTGAGAAGAATGTGTAATGAGGATGGTGCAGAGTTTCTTGATCTGATGTAAATACCCCACCAGACCTGTTTGCTTCAGTTCATAAACTGTAAGAGGAACAGGCTTATCTTCAAGAGGGCTGTTCTGCACACAGAGGACTGAATTTCTTATTCGTGTGAAAAAAAGCCTTAATGTCATCTGTAACTTTGTTTAATTTGAGGTTTCTGTACTGTCAGATTTCCTTGTAACTTGTTGATGTCAGTAATAAAAAAGCAGGATAGTCTGGTCTTGTCAGAGATGGCAACTGAATTGAGTTTTTCCTAACAAGAGTGGCACCATTCTGGAGCTCCCTGTGTGTAGGTGATGCCCAACACCAGTTTTATGTCCTGGCACCTTGGGTGTGGGAGCAGGGGCTGGACATTTGCACTCTGAGCAATGCTCCAGGACTCCTGAGTGGTGCACAGAGAGGCAGAACACAGATGGATTTTTAGGTGTGTTTAATTTTACACATCTTAGTGTGAAGTACATATTTTCCTATAAACACCCTGGAATGTGAAGTGTAGCTACACAGCTTGTCCCCTCAGCAATGTAACACACATAGCTATAGGAAAAAGGCAGGCATTGCTCTGTTTCTAAGCTGTCACAGCTCAGCATAACACAATAGTCCTTCTTTATTGACTTTGTTATCATGAGTATCACACTGCTCTTACCTTTTAGTATAGCACAAGGTGGAAGGTCACTACGGACCATTTTGATGTCTCAATCAGAATGAAAGATTCATTTCCTTGTCCCTGGGAAGATAAATTCCAGGGTCAGAATTTGATCTTGGAGACCTAAGTTACAGAATTGATCTGAATATATTTAAAAATTAGGATCTCATGCCCAGGAGACTTATGCAGTGATGCACAGGAGTAGAAACATCAAAAAGAACCATATTTACAAGTGATTGAAGTAACTATTGTGTCTTGCAGTTAACCAAGAAGGTTAAGCTGTTTACTTTTAAATATCAGTAATGCTGTATGGAAAAGAAGGCATGCTACATTTCTAAATGAAAATGAATCTTCTCCCGTATGCTGATGAGGGGGCACCCTAAGACACTGTCAATAACTTTTTTTTTTTTTTTTTTTTTTTCCTGTTTATTAGGTAAAATGGAAATACTGGAGAACTTTGTTCTGAGAACGTGCACCCTCATCACTGATGTAAGAATTAGTATCTATGTCCAGCAAGAGGTAAGCATTCTTCTTTATAAGCAATCGTTTCCTGGTTAGTGTTTTAACAGACTTTGTGAAGATAGTAATTCAACTGCGCAGATGCTGCACAAAAAAGATAATATTGTAGTGTTGTGGTATCAGAAGGATGGTTTAATGTTTCTCTGGGAATATTTGTTGGTTTCTACCTACTGGGTGGTTGGCTTGTTTGTTTTTGAGATTACTGACCTACAATTTTTGTTTTGGACAGTAAATTACACAAGAGTGGTATTAAGATTCTGGTGAGAAAGCTGTGTAAAAGCATAGGAAATAATATGCTCTGTTAGAACTGCTATAAAAAGGATTAAGATTGTTGGCTGTATATTCTCTTGATACTTGCAGGAAATTTGTATACCTTCTAGAATACTGCAAATTTCTCCTGTTTATTTTGGTAATCTCAGGTTGTTAGGTCTTTTTTTCTCTCTAAAGAAAGGGAAAGTTACAAAAAAACTGTCTTCAGTAAAGGCTACATCCTCAAAGGAAAGATTTTTAATGCAAATTTCAGGGACACTTTAGCTCAGCAATCAACTGAACTCTAGCTTTGAAAGTTAGGGTTTTTTTCTATATTTAAACCTACAAATAAGAACTATAACCCTTTAGCAACTGATGTTCACATTAAAGGTAATGTAATTTGTTGAAATTGAAGTAGTTATATCAAGATAAATACCATTTAAGGTCAGATAGACCTCATTGTCTTTTCTTGTTTTGCAATTATTTAAGCATTCTATTTTCTTCAGTGGTATGAAGTATATTAGAAGAGCTGGAAATAAGAATAACTTAAAGTTCAACAACTTACATTACATCTTGCTCCCTTTTTTTCCACTTTTGTAGGTAGTAAGAAAACTTAATTTAATGCTTGACAACATGCCTCGAGATGCCAGGAAAAAGATATTTTCCACAGCGGAAATGTTGTGTGTCATGTAAATAATCTTCAGTATAATTTTTATATCATTATGGTATTTGCATAGCTGGGAAGGCAATTTTTGCTAAGGCTGTTTATAACATGTGCAGATCATAGAATCATAGAATGGTTTGGGCTGGAAAGGACCTTAAGATCATCCAGTTCCAACCCACTGCCATGGGCAGAGACACCTCACACTAGACTGTCACCCAAGGCTCCGTCCAACCTGACCTTGAACACTGCCAGAGATGGAGCATTCACCACTTCTTTGCACAACCTCTTCCAGTGCCTCATGACCCTCACAGTCCCTGTTTTGCATTTTTTATTGTACTGCCAGTGGTAGTGGCTGTGGGCACATACCCTCATGGGTTATTCTCCATTACAAGCCTTAATTTACCTCTTTCCTGATCTGGGTTAGGCTTTTTCTCATCCCAGTTGTCTTAAAATAATGAAATACTTATGTTTAAGAATGTGTGTAAAGCACATGAATCAGTCATTGGAAGGACAAGCTGTTCACCTTGGGATTTTTTTTAATAACATTTTGAAAAATAAGTAGAATAACAATTATATGTGTATGAGGTGATTCACTTCCCCCAGTGGTACTTTCAGATGTACAGCCTTAGCAGAACACACTGACCCCTTTGAAGTCTAATAGTTTAGTAGAAGCAGGGGTTTGTCTCCTACATTAAAGCTTGCAATTAGATAAAACTTCTCTTCTGTAGTTTGTATTGCTGTCATATTTTGATGGAACATTACTTTGTTTGTCAGGAGTGACATGGGGAAGAGAATTTTGGATGCTGGAGGTGAGTGTGAGACTTAATAAACAGTTTAATATCCAGCTTCTTAAAAATTATATGCAGACCCATTAAAAATCCAGAGGAGGCATTTAAAAGCTGCAGGATATTGCAATTAGTCCTCTGAAAAATACGAATACTGCATGAAAACAGTCTGCAAGCTGGAATGTTTCAGATGCATGCAGTGCATGGCTCTTTGATGTTTTCAGTCCTTCTCAAAAATATAAGTTTCAAAATAGCAAAAGATGGTAAGGAAGTGAAGTCGTCTTGGATGGTGACCTGCAAGCCATTTTTAGTAGTGCTAAACTACTTCTTTCAGGGATCACTTTGATACCCAACAGTTTCCCAAATCAGACAGGTGAAAGCTTAAAACCTCTCTTCTTGCTCACCTCGTGTTCCTCTGACATTCATGAAAGCTTGCTTGAAATTTCATTGTGAAACATATTAGTCATTCTCATTCCCTTACTACTTTATCTATATATCCTTTACGGGTTATGTATTTGGATATAATGGGATAGGTAACATTAAATGTTCAGCACTGCTTATACTAGTTTCCTAGTATAATCATAATATAGTATATAATCTACTATTCTGTAGTATAATCAAAACATAATCATGCTTTTTTCATATCAGTAATATTTTTAAAACTACTATTCCTGTCAAATGCATTGTGCTGTAGACTATGACCTGCAGGTAGCCATTACAGAAGCTTTATGCAGAATGATATCAGAGAAACAAAGAGGAGAACTGGCATGCCAGTGGTTTTCCATGGAGTTTGTGTCCAGTGCATTTAAAGGAATTAAAGATTCTGAGTTTGAAACAGTAAGTCATATAAAAAATATTTCCAGGGAGGTAAACTTCTGTTTTGCGGTTCTTTAAGAAATTTCTGTGTTTTAATAGGATTGCAGAAAATTTCTTAACCAGGTGAATGGAATGCTGGGAGACAAAAGAAGGTAAAATGGAATTTTTTAAAGCTAAGACATTTTCTTTCTTTCTTCTTCTTTTTAATGGCCATTTGTTGGGAATAACCTTTTAACACATTATGTTTGTGTTAGATAACAGCTTGAAAAAACTGTTCACTAAATAAAGAACATTCATTTGAAAAGATTCTTAAACAGTAGAATCTGTTGGTATATGTTACTTTGTTGATTTAGGAGATAATAATTGAGGAGAGTATCTGCTAGAGAAATAGGATATGAAAAGGAAAGAAAATATGAGCTTTTTCTTAGCTATATGATCACATGCTGTGCATGTTAATTTTATATGTTATGACAGTAAAGAGGTTGAATATCATTCTTAAAATATCAGAGGATAGGATGGAAGTATGAACATAGTATATACTAGAGGTCTGAGACAACTCTTTAATTGTGAGAATGTTTAAAATTTCGTATTATCTCCTGTGGGGAAGAAGTGAAGTCAAGTAACTGCTCTTTCGGTTGCTTCGATCTTTTATTGTGCTGAAAATGCAGTCAGGTTGCTGTGTTCAGATATGCAAAATTTATTTACAGCAGTTTAGGATACTTGACAAAATACCCTTTTCTTACAGGGTTTTTACATATCCATGTTTATCAGCAGCTCTTGATGAATATGAGGTAAGTTACAGGCTCAATCATATATCCACAGATTTTCCTTTGTGCAGCTGAAGAATTTCTTTGTCTTCTAGTTAAGAAAAAATAATGTTTTTTTCCAGGAGTATACAGATGTGCATGTTTTAAAGCTTGTCACACTGTAACACAAAGCCTGTTAGCTGGTGTAAGTCATTGCTCTCAGCTCTTACTCCTTGTTTTGTTTTGGTTTAGCTACAGATACCATTGGATGAAAATCTTGAAGAATTTTGGATTGATTTCAATGTTGGTAGCAGAAGTATATCTTTCTATGTGGCAGCAGATGATACAGTAAGCTAATCTTTGTCCATCATACTAGATTGGTTGGAGGCAGTAGATATGTGTTCTTTAAGGGTATCAGATTTATTTCCCCATATCAACATGTCAGAGCTGTGTGTGCACTTAGTGTGGAGGGGGACAATCTAGACTTGGTGTACCTATTTAGATCAAACAATTTGTAAGTAATGACTTTCAAATACTCTTTGCAAACAGTTTAACATATGCATACATGAAGAAGAAGCCATTTCACAAAATTGCAGTTGTTTTTGTAGATGAGACTCAACTGTTTAATGCCTTTACCAAAGCTCTTCTGAAATGTTCGCTCTTATAAATGAAGCATGTGCTTATGGTGCTCATTGTCAGTCCTTGTAATGGAGGATTAAAAAAGTTGAAAATTTGTCCTCTCTGAATAACTTCCTGAACATTGCACTTTGAATTGTAACATAATGCTTTTCTATCTTTTAAAATACATATTCTTCTTACAAGGATCACCACTGGGAAACAGTCATTATACCAGAAGAAGAGGTAGACCAATACAGCCTTGAAGGTATTTGCACTCAAAAATGTGACCTTTTGTTACGCAGTAACTTGGATTAATCCTGAAGTACTGACTCAATCCTCAGCAAAGCAAAATTCCAACTTAAAATATTATAGCCATTGTTTTAATCAGGAATAAAATTACATTTTAGACATGCAGGTGTGATTTTATTCAGATAGCGTCTTACTGTTATTTCAATACAAAATAACACATAAGACAATGACATTTCCTGATGTTCCTGTTAAACTAGTTAGAATAGTTTTGTAAATTCTACAGTTTGTCTGAAGCTATGGTAAATAACTTTCAAAGAAAATTCTAAAATATACTATCTATAGAGAATAAGGATAAGGAAAATTCTACAGGATAATATAGAGAATTTCTTAAAGATGGAATCTTGAATTGTTTCAGTGAAAATATATTGTAGGTTAGAGTGAATTAAATAAAATACACATTTTAATAGCTGAACTGAAAAGTGCAAGTAAGTGTCATGTAGTTACAAACATTATATGAGATGTTTCTAAACTGTAATGAAACTACTTTTCAAATTTTGTTTTTTTCCAGAGAAAGATTCAAAGAAATTACTAACAATAGCTCTGAAAAGCCCAATGCATGTGGGGAATCAAGAAGGAGAGAAATTCTTCTTATATTTTGATTCCATCTTGGAAATCAAAGATGTAACCAGAAAGATTTATGGATTTAATAAATGTAAGGTAAGATTTAAACAGCTTTTGAATAATTGACTGATTCAAAATAAATGTCTCATTGCCATATAAATGTTGTTATAGCTGTGATTATTGCTGTCTGTCTGTACTGACAGTTTCTGATTAGCGTCATCAATACAGAACACCATTTCTACCATAGTATGTTAAGCCTTGGTAAAGATACCGAATAAGGATGCAAGTAAATGGCATCACGTTTTACCAGGGGGGGTTTAAATTGGATATTAGGAAAAATTTCTTGCCTAAGAGGGTTGTCAAGCACTGGAACAGGTTGCCCAGGCAGGTGGTAGAGTCACTGTACCTGGAGGTACTTAAAAGACATGTAGCTGTGGTGCCTGGGGAAATGGTTTGGTGGTGGACTTGGCAGCACTGGGTTAACGGTTGGATTTGAGTCAAATTTTGCATATATAATTTTCCACATATTTTTGCATATATAATTTCCCACAAAAATCCAAGAACTAGATGCTTACAAATATGGAACTCTCTCACAAATGATTCCTTGGCTATCTCACTTTTACAGTGCGCTTACCATTCTTGTGAATTTACTCCTTTAGTAAATTTTTAGCAAGCCATAGCTTACTCTTTATTGCTTGTAACAAACTGCTTTGCTCTGAACTTTTAGAAGCTCATGAGGAATGGAAGTGCTTTGAGCTTGTAGAATCCATTTTCCCATATAACCTGATAGCAGACTTGTATCATCTCTTACTTAAATATTTTCTTTCTATTTCTGGTTTAAAAAAAAAAAAAAGAGCAAAGTGTGTATTTTACGTAGATGGTTACTCACTTTGTAGGATTTTAGTAAGAAGCAGTCTGCATCAGTTGCCAAAACAACTGTACATGTCGTCTTTGATGAAAGCGGATCACAGGTATGTGACTTCAGTATGCTGAGATGCTTGTTTTCATGAGGTTTATATTTTGTCTGATTATTAACTAATTTATGATCTTTCAGCATAAAAACAGGGACTTACAAAATGCCAGTAAGTAAAGATAACTCAAAAACCAATTAAGTGATTTCTAGTAAGCATATATTGTATATCTGGGGAGATGATAATGTTAATATCCAAATCTTAGAATACATCAGGCAAATATACACAGGTGCATTTCTTTTATGTGAATTGTGATTTGGTAACTCATGCTTGTTAGCAAAAATAACGGTTAGGTTGGATGTATTTAAAACTAGAAGTATATAAGCTCTGAAGTTTATCAAAATCGAGAGTAAGGAATGTGATGCTTAGGGTAAAGAAGTTACTTGGTGTGTTTTGGTATAAATATAAAATATCAAACATGATAAAATCAAAACATTGCATGAAAAATTAAATAATGCAAAATATAATATAGATTCTGGTACCAGAAAGTCAGTTGTCACCAGAAAAATCTGAAGAGGAGGACAAACTCAGTAAGTACAAAACCCATCAACTTCCTGGATCTTTGAGGACTCTGAATAAAAATAACAGTCAAGAAAACTGCAGACGTGGTTCCTCCAAGGTAAGCAGGATTATCAAAACAGAGGGCATAAAAAGTACAAGTCAATAGAAGTATTTATGTGATAGCTTTGCAGAAATTCCTGGGAATCATCTTGACTACTTTGATTGTTGACAAGGGCTGGGATTTGTCCATGCTTTATTGAATTAATTTAGAAAACAACAATCACAATCACTGATTTGGGTTCAAAAACGTTTGTTTTGAGTATTAGATAGTTCAAGTATTTTGGTGAACTTTCTCTAAAAAGGGAACTGCATAAAAATCACATTACATTGATTTGTGCATTAACAGCAATTGACATTCCAATAATACAGTGTCAAAAGACTCTTGGAGATAGAATTTGTCTGTTCTTTCTTAAATCTGTGTATTATGGTCCAGTTTTTCTGTTCCTCAAGATAACTACGTCTTGTAAAAGGAAAGTGTCTGAAGCATCTGTGCTTATTCCTGGGAGATTTTCCACAAGGAGTCCACTGGTATTTGTTAGCACATGTAAGTTTCCAAGTACTTTCAGAGTAAAAACATACTATAAATCATCTTTGAAATACGAGCATAAACTGTAATCCTTTGCACAGCTGAAAATGAAGAGTAGACCTTATAAATTTCCTTCTCAGGTGCTTTAAACTTGTAGTTTTTAAACTAAGCCACTTGCTACTGGTCCATAGACATGATGTAGGGTAGTAGCTGCAAATGCATCTCAAACACCCGAAGACCACCTAATGTTGTTACTGCTCCTGTCAGTCAGCTGTTTGTGCTGGAGCAAGCTGAGAAGTCAGCAGTCGACTGGAAGATGTAAAAATAGGTGGGTTTACATCTCTCTCCTCACGTGCTCTTGGTTTAAAGACTCCTCAGCAGTGCTTTTTATAGCAGTGGTGGTGGAAAATCAGCTTTATACAGTGTGTACATCTATCACTTGCATTTTACTCTTGTCTAAACACTGTATGTGTTTCTTCAAGGGGCAGTTGATTATGTGGCTAGTGAGCAAGGTGGGACCCACTCCCAGGTTGAGTTACAGGTCCAGTGCCAAAGATGCTTATGTCAGAAGTGCTTCTTGTAGAACAGGATAAGGAAGAGACTTCATCACAAAAAGGAGTCATTACTTTCCTGCTAATAATCTTACTGTAACAGATATTTAATACTGTCTACAAGGGAGAGATTTATAAAACAAAGACCAGTTAGAGGCTGGAGATGCAACTAGTGGCAGAACAGCATGACTAACAAACTTAATTTTCCTGCTTTAACTGTCTCAGGTGCATGAGTATCCTTAGTTATGTATAACTGTGTATCATGTATAAATTGAGAGTACCAAAGGCTAGGAAAAATAAGCATTTTCAGATTGAGATGAAACAACACTTAGAACTTATGTAACTTTTTTTTTATTTGCAGCTTAGCCAGTCTATTCCAGCAAAAAGATAGTACAGTAAAATCTTTAAATAGATGACCAACTATTTTTCCCCAGAGCCAGCCTCTAAAAGCATTGTTTACCTCCACACATCCCCAGTCTATGGGCTTGTTAGCCTCCATGTAACTCAATTGAAATCAATAGAATTAGAAAAGGTATATGAGATGATATAAACACTAGCGATTTTTTTAATGCTTTTGGAATAGATGTGATTATGGGCAAAATTCTTCATATTGATGTCACAGACAGCACAGGAATTTTAATAGAAGACATGGTAGAATTCTGACATGTCTCTGGCTTGTCTTCAGCCACTCCTTGCAAAGGACGATTTAAATTACCTTTGGAAATGATGAGCTCTACTGAAAGGTCTAACAGTACAGTACATGAGACCAGAACAAAGAACTTCTATCAAGAATCTACTGGAGTATGCATGTCATCTGTAGCTAAGTCTTTTACTTAGAGTAACATTAATTTCTACTCTAATTTGTTCCTAATTAATCTTTTAAAAAGCTGGAGTTTTGCAGTCAGCAACTCACTTTTAGAAAATAGTGTGTTTACTTCATTGTGTGTTTTCTTGATCTCTGGATTTCAGGTTTAAAATGTCTAAAGTCAGACAGAAATCTTCCAGAATTAGCTAAAATTTTCAGTCGCTTCTCAGTTCTGACCCCAGAGTTAATTGCATTTACTAGGGCCACTAGTCTTCCTTTGTATATAATACGAAAATGGAGCTTGCACAGAATCCCAAATTAATTATGCAGTGTTGAAATACTCTCAAAAACGTACATTCAGCTGCAGCTGAATATGATATGAATATGATAAATACTATAACCTGAATGCCTCCAGGTTATAGTATTATATTGGGTTTAGTGCATTTTTTATTAGGCATTCACTAAAATCAAACAAAAATACACAAGTGTCACTGAACTGCAGTTTGAGTGTATGTAGTTTTGCTTGTGTTCCAGTTGAATAAAGATTTCAAAGTAAGATTTTTATTTTATTCTTGGCTCTAAATATTTTTCTGGGTGAAATTCAGATCAAATCCCAGATTCTGAAGCAGTTTTTCTATAGCTGTGCTTTCAGAAAATGCTTTAACATACAGAATGTGTGGTTTAGAATATTTCAAGTGCTTTTTTCTATGAGAATTGTCCTCCTTTTGTGTTTGTGTATTGTAGTTGTTTAGTGTTACTATTTGTGCTTTCCAGAGTCGGCAACAACGTACACAGAACTTACTGTCTAGTGAAACAGAACAGAATATCAGGAAATCAAGTATCAGAAATGAAACAAAACCCCCTGAAAAGGTACTGACATCAGCACTTGTATGAAATGAAAAATAATTTCATATTTTATTAGGGAAAATACAAGTTTATGAGGTTGTACTGCTTATAGTCCTACGCTAATGTTTTCTTTTGGGTGTTATCCCACTGTAGCAAATGTGTGCAGAAGTTTTAGAAATGATACAAGAGGCAGAAGCTGGGGCCACACAAAAGCAAACCTTAGGCAAGTAATTGTCCAGGTGTTGATATCCTTACTTTAAAATTTGAACTTGTTAACAGTTATTTTAATTCTGTGTATTTTGTAATAATTGATACCAAATTAATGTCTCATTTAGATGAAGTGTTAGATATTGTTCCTGATTCTCAGCCAGCAGGGAGAAGCAACAAACCTTTGTAAGTATTGGAAAAGAATGCTAAGTCACTGTTGTTGTCCCTCACTTTGAAGGGTGTATTTAAAGTATTGCCAGAATTGAAATGTTGTTGCATAGTTTCAGAAAATGCCAGAATTGAATTGTTTTGTCTTCCTGGGGGTTGCATTCAGAACTGTTGGCTGTGTAAGTCAAGTCACTTCTGTTAGTCACTTTTTTTGTTATCCTGAAATCCATGGCACCAAACCAGCACTCCTACATGTATTTGCTAAGACTGCTTCATGAACAGTACTGGAATGTTGTCTTAATCAAAAGATTTTAAATTGGTAAACCTGTTGATGAAAATAGTACTCACTAGCACAATCCAGAGTAGGAGTTTAAGTAAGCTTTAGTAGTAACAAGGAGAGTAATTTAGATGACATCAGAAGGTAAAATACAAATGACACATGGGTTTATGTAAGTGAAATGTGCCATAAAATCTGACGCATCAGATCTACCTAGGTTCAAGGTTTAATGGTGGCTGTAGGATGTTGTTGACTTTTTGAAGTTGACTTAAAAATACATCTTGTTTCTGAAGGTTTGCCATTTTACAAGGTGTTGACTACTTGAACAGTGCTGGCAGGCTTAGGTACCGCTGTAAAATGCATTGATAGGTACAAGATAGCACTCTTTTCCTATTTGTGATGCATATTTATTATAATAAAGACTCACTTTCTGCAGCTAATAAGGTATTATTACCTTTGTTAGGCTACCTTGTGTTTTGGAGAGTTCTTTTGATAAAAGCAAAGCAAGGAAGAAAAGAGCATGCTCTGTTCCTGAGCAGAATATAACAACGGGTGACAGGAAAAAGCTGAATCGGTCATTGGAACGTACGTCCCACCCAGTTTATGTTCACACTTTAACCGGTTAATTAGCATTAAAGTGTTTTAGATGACATTTGAACATACAGCTGTGCTTTTTATTTTGATCTTGTATTAGTTTCTGTTGTTAGTGAATGAGCTGTGAAACAAAAAGCATTTTTTTGGTAGTTTTTTTTTTAAAGTATCTCTAAAGATAAGCAAGGAAATCAAAAAAGAAAAGAAAACCAAGCAAATTGAATTTATATCACATGGGAAGAAAACAGCAACATATTTAGTGGACAGTTAGTGTTAGTCATTTGGAAGAGAAACTGTTAAGTACAGAAGGGAAAAATACTTAAACTACTGCTGAAATATTGTTTAAAACATTTCTTTCAGCTAGAGTGTCCGAAACGTCTTTGCATTCTGGTTTTACAAAAGAGGAGTCTGATGTTTCCATTGGAAAAGAGACAGCAAATCCAAAAGCATCAAACACGGTGGGAGTTTCTTGCCTTCATTTCTTTGACTTGCAATCAAGAAAATTATCAAATTTTCAGTGTTTCAGTCACAAACTTATTTTTAATTTATTTTTCACTAATACCAAGTGCATTAAATACCATCAGCTTCACTCTTTGCTTTTTCAGTGTGACCTGTGTAAGATCAGTTTACTCTGAGTTTCTTTTTAGTAATCATCTTTTTACAAAATAATTCTTAACTGAGCACCAACTTGAGCTTCTCATGTACTATTTTGTTTACTTTTGGATGTTATAGTACCCAAACCCACAACATGAAAAAGACAGTATCTGCTAAACCAATATTTAATTGCTCACTGTTTGGATAATGAAGGGAAAACGGTTTTCAAAGGATTGCTAGTGCATCTTGAAGGCATTTAAGGAAGTTGAGGTGGCTGCTGGGAACCTCTAGTTCTGTTTGTAGCTTTGCCCTTCTGTTGAATGGGTTCAAAGTTGAGTCTTAAATTCTATTTTTATAGAAAACAAAGTCTAAAGAAATGGCAGATGCTGCAAAATCACTAATTAGTAAAATCAGCGACAGATATAAAGTAAAGACAGATGAGAAAAGCAAAGCAAGAGACTCCTTGGGTTTTAACAGGTATGATGTGAACTATTAATTTACTTTCATGCTGCTGCTTCTTGTGCCTTTGGCTTTGTCTGTGATCTGCTCCTCTGTCTACAGTTATTTCATATCCTACTTTCATCTGAATCGTTTGTTCACTTCTGATAAATCCTGTTGTACTGAAGAGTACGAGTCTAGTAGTCGAATAGTTCCAGTAGTTGAAATAACTAAAAGGCTATTAGAAACTTCAGTGGTCTGTTGCTCATTCATTCATAACATGTTTTGTGAAGAGAAATCAGCGGGTATGGTTCATGGGCACTGCACATGCTGAGTGTCTCCATTCCATCATCGAGGTTTGGGGGTCCGACTTGGATTCAATCATCAACTTTCTGATCATCTGAAACTCTTGGTTGTCTTCCTGAAAGAGTTGGCTGTTAGCTTAAATTAAATAAATGAGAAAATCAGTCTTTCCTTGCTGGAACTGATGTTTGGAAATACACTCTACATGTCATTAAATGCTCCTCATGTTTGATTGTAACTGGCTGACAAAGGAGTGGAACAGTGAGGCTGTGTCACCTTTTAAACGTTTTGGATAGCAACTTGGAAGACATGCAGAACCTGCAGTGTAGCTGTGTGAGCTAGTATCAATTTTTCTGGAGCACAGAAAAGGGCTGATCTCTCTTAATCCACTTAGGTTTGTATTTAAATGCCTGAATAAATTTGTTGTGTTTAAGATTTTTATTATATATAAGCAGTATTCTAAATGCATATATTCTAATTATCATTCAACAAAATGTGTCCTTACTTTTTAGGCCACATTTAAATAAATCCTGTGTCTCTAAGGTAACGTACTGCTTTTGTTGGAAATATTTTTCATATCTGATATATGTACATAGGGTGGCAGATAGTAGAAGTAAAGCAAAAGTTCACAAATACCTCTGAATGTTAAATGTCTGTAGATGTTCATTATGCATGGACTGTATATACTTAAAATAATTTTTATATATTTACTTACGTGGAATAATATTTTTACAGGCAGCTGTCAGACGCTGAAACCCACAGTAATTTCTGTTTACATATTATATAACTGAATCTGTTCATTTTGACCATGGCAATGCTAAATATTTAGAATAAAAATATTATCATAAATGAGATTACAGAATCCTTGAATGGGATATAGCCAGGACAGAAATTAGTATAATGTTTGGAGTGGCAGGGAGGGGGAGAATTCTGAGGGTTTGATATCCTTAAAGGTTAAATTTTAAAAGATTTAGTTTCTATTAGTCCTTGTCCCCTTTTGCCACATTGTACTGTTGCTAATCAAGTGGAGGTCTGAGGTTTTTCATATGTTCCTGATGAATAACTTTGTAGGATGACTGTATATGAAAACATAGTCCAAATTTGGCATAGGAGTTAACTTTTTCTTTATGTGTAGGATGAAGTTCAGGATAGAAAGCTGAAAAGCTCTACTTTTCTTAATATAACTGCTGGTCCTGTTGTGTAAGTAGTTAAAACGTTTTCAAACAAAATTTCCATGTACTCGTGCTTAACTTTGTGGAATGTTCACAATTCAGTTGCAAAACTGATCTCTGTGTCTGTTTGACAGGGATGATGTCTACAACTTTAACATCAGTGGGTTTGATGAGCCTACAATAAAGCTTGGAGTAAGAATATACCTGAAACTGATATGTTATGAATAGAATATAAAAGAGCTCAGTCAACTGAAAGTACTGTTAACATCTAAAAATTCAAATCATGTCACTGAACTAAGTGGG
This sequence comes from Nestor notabilis, assembly GCF_000696875.1. NCBI lineage: Eukaryota > Metazoa > Chordata > Aves > Psittaciformes > Psittacidae > Nestor > Nestor notabilis. The sequence continues at coordinate 120,759 of NW_009924439.1, read as the reverse complement.
GGAAAAGTTTGCTTTACACTTAAAGCTGTAACAGTGTTTTCCTGAATTAAGAATCAAACTGTTTGTTAGGAGTATCATTATTTTTCAATTATCCTGTTACCCTGAAAGTGTTATTGCCATCTTTCTGATCCCCATTGTAAAGACATTTTGCCCAGATGTTTGAGTGAAAAGAGAATGGAGCTAAGATAGAAGCAAAGACGAGGAAAGATAGTTTTGCTCCTTATGGCTTGAAGGAGCCTGCTGGATTGGTAGAAGTAGCAAAGCAAGTGAATGGAAACTCATTTATTAGTTTGAGACAGTAAAAGCTTCAGTCATTGCCACTTGGTTCTGTTCTTAAATAATTTCCAAGATAGAAATTAATTGTCATATGTTAATTGCTGAGTATAAAAAGCAAGCAAGAAAAAAGCCCCTAGCTTTTACTGGGGTGGCCTCTTTAATTTTGTCAAAATTGTATGATGAAAACTTCCACTTGTTTCTTATTTATTTACATTTTCAGGTGAAAGAATTGCATGTTACTGAAGTGAGCGCCCATTCAAACAAAAAAGGGTAGGGATGGTCTATTTTGTCCTAGTCTGCTGATTATCAGGAATAGTACTGTTTGAATTCAGCAGCAGTCTGTTAGGAAAATCCAGGGAATGTATGCATGACAATAATATCTTGACTGTATTGGTTTTTCAAGCAATGAACATAGCTGCTGTGGTCTCATGATTTTCCTCTGGGAAGCTGACTAAAAGGAAAGAATGTGTTTCGTGAAGAAAACAACTTTAGTTCTCTTCATAGAATACTATGGGGATAGAAACTCCTGAGTAGAGGGGGGAGGTTTTTGTTTATGATCAGCCTGCGAAGAGACGTATCCTCACTGCGTGTTCTCATGGATTGTTAGCAAATAAGCACATCCTTTAGGGTTGAAGGTGAACAGGTATTTCCAAAATCAATGTGCAAACAAAAAGTAGGTGCATTTGTTTGAATCCCTAATCCAGATATCACATGAACAGCAGAAACATTTAGAACAAGTATTTGTAAATGTATCATTTAAAGGTGTGTCTTATTTTTCTCATTAAGGAATGCAGATGATGGTAAAACTAGAACTGAAGTGAAAGAAAGAAAACAAGTAAGACTTCTGTTTTTGTGGCTCAGAATACCTGGTCTTCCTGCCTTTACACACCAATTATGTAAGTGAAAGGTACATTAAAAGTAAATGGATAAATTAAAAAGGTTTTTTGTCTTGTAGATTGCAAACAATAAAAACAAGAAGCATCTCTTCAGTGACACAGACACAGAAAACAGAGGCGATGACTGCAAGACAGATATTAGTTGGCTACAAGAATCGAATAGAAAACCTAAAGCCCAGTTAATTGATTACAGCAGAAATAAGCACTTGGGGAAACCCATAAACGCAGACAAAAGTGAGGAACTTTTTCTATATTTCTTAAGAATGCTGCAGTAAATTTGTCCACAGACATTAACTGCACAGCATGTAATGTGCTGTGTTACAGATAAGTGGGTTTTTGTCTTATTTCCAAGCATAAGGAATGTTCAAATTAGTTATAATAATTTACAAAGGTGACTTTCTAAAAGGGTTGGATTTTAACATGGAAAATGGGATAGGCAGAGGTGGTGGTCGACAAAACCACCCAACCTTTGGCTTTTGAAAATAATGTGCTGAATAAAGTGTATTGAATCAGTAACTTTGTGGGTATAAAAGTGATTCTGTGACTTCACAGCTAAAACTCTGGATGTCAAACATTTGAATATTTTGCTGATTTTTCTAACTTTATGCATTGTAACAGCAGATAAATGGCCTGAACCTGTTTGCCATGTGGATAAACCTAAAGGCAAAAATGCAAATAAGAAAAAGGTAAATGTAAATTTGCAACTAGACTTGTAATACACGCTCAAAATGTTTGAACTTGGTACATAAAATGGTTTAAAATATTTGTTCATAAATATGTGCCATTTCTCCATGCTTATTTCAAGGTCTCTTGTTAAATACAGTTTATTCTTTTCAGGTACTGTATTCTTTTTCTGTAGCATCTAGCCAGTATTTCAGGCATAACACTGGCTATGAGTTAGAATGACTGTTATACAATGATGTTTTTGTAAGTTCTACTACTTAAAATTATTGATGATGTCTATTTACTGCTTAATAGCCATCCACTCTATTGAATACACAGTATTCATATAAAATAATAATAATCATTCATATAATACCCTGAGGAGGGTTCAATTGCTCAGTGTTGGATCTGTCTGCTTACTAATGTGCCCTATTTTAGTAACAAAATGCCCCAGATCTACCCAAGCAAGTTCAAAGTGCCTACTTTGAGGAGGTAGGGTTCCACTACTGCATAGATTTAGGTGGAGGGCATCTGAAGTCACTCATAGACTTGACCCTGGAAATGAGGAAGCTGTTTCCCAGCATACATTTTGTCTAGAGAACTTTTCAAGAGAGTAGGAGACAGAGTTCTGATCTCTCCTAGTCTGAGAGGCGTTGCACTTACATTTTTTTCACCCCTTCTAATGTCAGGTCCCTGGGGTACTTTCAGTGAGAACATGCTTTGCTCTGTTTCTGAACATTGCCTGCTGTGTAGAGTGGCAGTAGTAATGGAGTAGAAGGGGGACAGATAGAAAAAGGAAGACTGATTCTGGTCTGGTTGTTAAGGTGATCAGTTCAAAGGTAATGATCAAGGATGCTGGTTCCTGCTCACTGTGCAGGCTTTTGGCTTTGTTCTATTTCAAACTAATTGCAGTCTCATTTAAACGTGTGTTTATTTCAGAGAGCCACTTTTGGAAACCCACTGCAGCTTTGCTGTAGTTCAAAAATCAGGTTTATTTTGACTCTTCCCTTTTTTGACTCTCACATTCCTGGCTGCACTGAGCCTGACCTACAGTGAAAATTATCTGCCTAAAATGCTTAGTAGATTGATGGTAGAACTCTCCAAGACTTAGTAAAGTTGTGATTTTCAGTTGTTTTGAAAAAATTGATTTCAAGTCATGAAACCAAGGTAGCTGCCATTTATTCTTACATGTTTGTTAATTATTCTGGTGTAAGCTGAAGATGTTTTTATTCTTCCAAAGACAAACAAATGTAAAAAACAGAATTCAAAAACTGATGAACCAATAAAACAAACAACCAGACAAAAACGGCCTCGAAGAGCAGCATTAGCAAAAAACTACAAAGAGATTTCCAGTTCAGAGTCAGAGAGTGAAAGGGAATCTTTAACATGCATCTCTAAGGAGGAGAAAGCAAAAATACAGGTATAGAGTTGTACTTTATTCTTAAAAATTCACTTTGACTTTTTTTTTTTTTATATATATATATTCTGGTCCACTTCGTACTTACTGCTCCTGAATTCTAAGTGCCCGACATGAGCGACTTTAAATGGAGTTTATTATTTCTAGTAGTGCCCTCTTTAATATGAGTATTTAGCTGCTAAGAAAATTAGTCCTAAATAATCTTTCAGTCATAATAGGAATTCAGTTTCCATTTATGAAATTTTTCTGCTGCAAAGTACTACTGTGTCCTTTATTTTAAGAACATAACAAGTTCTATGGAGCCAGATTTTGCTCTTTTCTGTAGTGTGATATGGATAATCCTAAGCCTGTTCTGTGCACAATAAAAAGACTGACTTGATAGGGGGTATGTCAGTATATTTGCTAAATATCCAAACAGGATTTCTAGTAAATTAAGCAATGACATTGGCTGCTACAACTCTTTGCATTCTTTTAGCATAGCTTTTCCCTGTATATGGATAGGTCTGCAAACTTCACTGATTAGATCCTAAAGCACCAGTAATTGCTTCCAGTAGTGAACAAGTTAATAAGAATAGGAATTTGGGTGCTGAATTAAACAAATTCAATATTTACTGGTATTAGAACACCTGATATGAATTTAAGTTCTTCTAATGGTATTCCTTTTGGACCTTCTGCTTGTTCAACAATATATATAGATAATATGCTCTTTGCCTGTGTGTATGTGTATATATTTTCCATATGTTTACATATGTTTACAAACAATGTTTTATATAAACTTTGTATTGTCATAGAAACGTATGAATAGAGAAAACAGGGATGATAATCAGCAAAAGGAACTCCAGAATGTTTCATCTGTGGAGCCAAAGAAAGTAGCAAACTATGAACATAAGGCATTTACTGAATCAAAGAAGTTTGCAGAAGAAAAGCAAATTGAAATGCCCTCATTTGAGAGTCCCATGTCTCTTGAGATCATGAGATGTAGGTATTTTGACCTTATAGCAACACTGTATCAAAAATTGGAGGCTAAATGAGGATTATCATAGTAGTACAATTTTACATTTATTTCATCTTAAAAAGATATCCCCTAATTCAGTGTCCAGCACGTAATTTAAGGAAGCATATTGACATGTCACTAACACTTGTATAGGTTGGTGCAGTTATTTGACATTAGCAAAGTATAGAAGCACAATACAGAAGTGTTAGAATGAGTGTGGTAACTGCTAAAATAGTGCAGGGAGTGCAAAAAGTGCAAGTGTGGGAAGTTGTATGCTGGCACTTGAAGTTAAATTCCACACATCTGAGACGTGCAAATACCTAGACTTGTAACAGTTAGCAATATGGGGCTTTAACTTACCTTTTTCAACTGTCATTCATTGTGCTGACAGTTAAGTAATTGTTTTCTAGGTACTGAAAGAATATCAGGAGGAGATGTTACTCAAGAACATACTGGTAGTGAAAGATCACTTGGTCTTCAGGAGTTAACACCAGAAAAACCAGAAATGTTAAACTTTGAGAAAGGAATATCTCCTGGTGATTTCTGTCCCCAGAAAAAGAACTTTCAAAGTCTGTTTCTCAATCAGTCCCCTGGGATGCCTGCTAAACAGTTAACATTTGGAAATACAAGGTTGTCACCAGCTTTAAGTGAAGCATCTTTGGTAAGAACATTGAAGTTACTCTACAGTTATTTTAACTGAAAATGATTCCATTCAGCTGCCAACTGCTTTATGCTTTTTGTATATCCCCTCTCAATTATTTTGTTCTGTTAATGTGTAGCTCAGCTTACCGACATACAAAACTGTTAATGGAAAACATGCAAAGGGATCTGCATGCAAACCACGAGATAATAATGAAGATTCAAGTTTCAGACATTGCTTTTCAGACACACGTTCTATTAAAGGAAAACTACAAGATACGACTAAACCTATCACCAAAAGTAAAGAGGAGGTATGTTACTAAAGCCTTTAATCTCCAGAAATGAGCAGCCATTTTTCCTCTGTTTTATTTACTTTACAGATGGGGAGGTTTAAGGGAAATGCATCTTTCTTAAACACTATATATAATGTTTACTTGTGACCTTCTTGGAAAATCTTACTAATTATTGTTTAAGTATTTGAGATAAGTTAGGGAATTGTTTGTCACATGGATACAAGGGAAGAATTGTATCCCAGCAAGATCAGTGATAATTAATACATTAAACAACAGGGAGTAAATATTTCCTTCTGGATTTTCAATAGAAAAGAAACAATTTTTCAGAAGTTAAAGAATTGTGACATCTGCATAGAAAAATTCTTGAGGTGAAAAAGAGGTCTTAGAGTTTTAGCATTAATGTACTGCTCAATGTCACAACTATTGTAGCACTGGCATATGAACCAAAACTGCTGGATGCCTCCAGACCACGTCTTCTGAGTAATTTTCTGGTAGGAAAAAAAGCACTAATGACTTCTTTAAGAAATCCTTTTGTTTGTGTTCTATTGCAGGAAACAGTTAGACCTTCTTGGTCGCTTGAGGTACTGCTATCATTAATGATCAATGTGGTGAAGTTGTTTATTCTTTCATCTAGTGTGACCTAGTAGTAATTCATGCAGTGATTCTTTTTGTTTCCGAACTGTAGTGTGTTCATGTCCCTGGTATAATGAAAAGCAACATAAAGGTGGATTTCTGAAGACTTTTGAAAGTGCTTGAATTTGCAAGTTAATCAGTCAGTGACTTTTCTTTCAGGACTGTGTAGCACCAACTCCATCATCTGCTTCCAGTGGAAGTAAAGTACAGTCTTGGAGTGAAGAACCTTATGCCCCCATGCATGAGTCAGGTACAAACATTTCATTTGAAGCAGAAGACTTTCTACGTGTGTCTGTGAAGGTTAAGGAAAATGTTTATTTGGCATAAAAATAAAACTCAAGTTCTTAAATTACGTTTTCTTTTACGTATTTTCAGTGGTATTCTATGTCTACTCTTTTTCTCATTTTCTGTGTTGTTTTAATTATCCCATTCAAAAAAAAAAAAAGAAAATTGGGCTCCAAAATGCAGTTACTGTAAAGAGTTAGTTGTGCTCTTAAGATAGTGATTAAGATTTCTTTTGACACTGGACAAAAAGTGGGGCTAAATGGTATTATCAGGAAAAGAGGGCTTAGCGTGAACGCCTTTAATGAACAAGTCTTGAATGGGTCTGTGTGCATTGAAATCCTGCTGTTCATTGACAAGTTCTCCTATCACTGAATATGCCCTCCTTGAAGGTAATACTAATTAATTTTTATATAATTCTTGAGCTTTAAAGCCACATAATGCTAGAGTTTGGCTCTTCTTTATCTTCCCATGTCATTATTCTAAATAATCCTAACAAGAAGCTTTGTTTTCATGTTTATTAAGGACCAACTATACAGCCATTTCTCAAACGAAGGTACCACAGTGATCCAGAAAGCAATTCTGATGAGGCAGAAACAAGCAAAGAGGAGGAAATGAAAGGAAAGAGAAGAACAAAGTTACGGCCTAGAGAACTATTTAAAACAGAGAGTGCTGCTACCTACCGAGGTTAGCTACAGAGTGAAAACTGTGGTTGTGCAGAAGTTTAAAGTACCATAACCAAGTTTTAACAAGAAAAGATAATATCCATTAAAAAATATTTTACGTGTTTAAAAAAAGAAATAAAAAGAAATTCTAAATATTTAGAGACTATATCCGTTAAAAAACATTTTACACGAAAACAGAAACTGGTCTCAGCCATTTGATTTCTGAGGCATTTCAGACATCTGTATTTAACAAAAGCTGTTATAGGCCCTTTTGTAATTTCAGATAGAATACTTCTGTATTCTGAATTGTAACATTATCTTTTTTTTTTTCTTTTCTACTTCAGTGTCTGAAAGCGTTTCTACTGTATCTGCAAATGATCTGCCTGGTTTGGATGGGGAAATCTGGGAGCCTGGTAGTTCAACTGTCAGTATCTGTCAGAAGCTCCAAAAAGAATTTACTAAGAAAATTGAGGCAAGATATTTCATATACAATATTAGTTGTCTGTGTTGAGTACATGTGCATTTAAATGATAGCTTGTAGTACGCTCCAGACTTTGCTTAAAAGAACATGAAAACAGCTATGTGCATAGAACTTCAGGAAATCATAAAATTCAAGTTTCCTTTTATGCCGTTTTCAGTTCCTTTAAGTATGTGACTCTCGAATGATTTTCTTTCCAGGTCTGCTTTGGTTTTTATCTTGTATGTAGTTTCAAAACACGTGTATGTATTTAAAGGAGTGAGCATATTGCATTTTGATTTTTATTTATTTTTTAATTATGAAAGCCATGAATGACATTCCTTCGCAAAAAGGAAAACATGAGCCTGAATAATGTATTTGTTCATCTCGGGCAGCTGCACACACACATCATTCATTCCATGTATACTTACACTAGTCTGAAGAAACGTATTTTTCAAACAATGTACTTCTAATTAAGTACATTAATTAATTTTATATATGTACATAATGTACTTCTATTTAACTACATTAAAATTAGGTAGAGTTTTATTAAAAACACAAAGCTATCTTTACTTATATTTCATTAATAGAAAGTTTTGCCTTCAGAGATACGGAGATGATAAAAAAAAAAAAGGGGTTTTGCTCAGTATGATCTGTGATACTGAGCAGTTACAGTACAAAACATGCTACAGGGTTGGGGTTTTTTCCTAAAGTGAAAATAATCTGAATTTAATGTTAAAACATCCCCATAGAGCCGCTCCAGGAAAATGGATAATTTTGCTAAACAATCGCTGCGAGCTGCGCATGAGCGTTTGTCAGCCATGAGCTACCAGCTTCATGAATGCAGGTCTGTAACCAAAGATTTATTTGAAAGCATCCTTTAAACGCAGTGAATACCTCCTGAAAGCAGCTCGTTTTGTTTTGGTAGGAGCAGGCAGCTGGATGAATTCCGTTCTGCTCTCCTTGAGCAACTTGAGAGTTTTGAAAATGATTCTCAGTGCCTGAAAAACATGGAAAAAGAATTCTCGGTTTGTATTTTAATTGCTTGATCATGGAGAAAAGGGAATTCTTGTGGAATCCATAGACTGTTCATATCATCTGTAACTTGAGATCATTAGTTTTGATTTAAAAAGCCTCCATCATTTTCCTTAAAGTTGGGTCACATATCAAATAGTGGGTTTGAGGTATCAGCATTGGCTAATGTGTTGCTCTTAAAATTTCTGGATCACTGCTCTAGGTTTTCTTCCTAGAACAAACTACCACAACCAGTTTCAATGGGCTGTTTACCCCACTTCAGGAGCCTTATTTTCAGGAACAGCATGTAGGCGTTTGAACCTGATCTGCTGCGTGTTCTACGCCCAGCCAGTTGACATTGTTTCTGCTACTTGCTGTAATGTAAAAATCAATATGTAAAACTCATGTAAACACAAGACTACACTTACTTTTTCTTCTTCTCTGAAGGCATGGCATAAATTATCTGGAAGGTCTGATTAAAATGGAGTGCATGTTCTTTTTCATTGTTTTGAAACTGCTAAGCAGAACAGATTTTTGGTTAAATCGGTTCCATGAAAATAGAATTCCTGAAGTGCCTCATCCTGCCAGCTAAGCATCCCTTCTTCTCCCCCTCCACGCTTCTGTGGTGACTGTGTTAACTCCTACCCATTCTGTGCTGAGTCTGAGATTTATTCATAGTAGGTATTAGTCAGTTTTAGGTCAGAAAATATGAGTCCCTACTGATTATCATCTATTAATATTTTTCTTTCCAGACCTTTTGGAAAAAACATACACATACTTTTAGTACATTTGTGAAAAATGAGCAGCAGAGGTTAGTAGGCTTCACTGATTCTGGGGTGAGATTTGTGTTCTGTTTGTTTGGAGTATAAGTTAGGCCAACTCTGTGCACTTTCTTCCATAAAATAGAGATAGCAGCTGAGATGAGAAAATTAGATTAAAATATGTTACAGGAAAAATGTGATTATTCTCTGTGTAAATTTCTCCATATACCTGAGGGACTATTCCAGTAGTAACGATGATAGTAACATTTATCCATGCTTATAAGTACATATAGACTATGAATAATGGCATATATTCATGTGTAGAAAGTTCATACGTAGCAAAGCTGTTCGAACTGCCTTTTATTTCTCTAGAATTCAGATTCTGAAAAGCTCATTTGAAAAGAACATCTGCCATACTGGTGACTGTGAAGAACGTGTTTTTACTTCAGAGGTACGATGAACTTTTGTTTCCTTCTTGCTCTTAACAATTCTTCAATTTTACCAAAAGGTACAGCATTGACTTGTTTCCCAAAGAAAGTCTTTATCCTTTTTCATTGTCATAAAATGTCCTTTAGCATAACGATATTCAGTGCCTTAGGCCTAGATTTCATGCATTAGAAGGTCTATGCAATTATCTGCAAAACTGCTGTAAGGTGTATTCTGTGGCTCTGTTTACTAGTGTTAATCATCCAGGAAAGAACAAATACAAAACACTCATCCCTTTCCTTAAGAACATGGATGCATGTGCATCTGTATCTCTGTTATAAACCATTTAGGGATGTAATTGTCTTCTTGAAATGGGTTACCAATTGTGAACACAGAAGATACTGAACGTATCTTTTTATAGATGCATCTGATGAAAGAAGACTTAAAAGGATTCCAAGCGAAGCTTCTGAAAGAAATGGTAAATGAAGTTATGTTGTCTTCCATTTTATTCATTGTTCAAGTATAGCTGTTTGAACAGTGAATTACTAAAAATTGCAATTTCTAGTTCTATATATAAAAAATAAAAATGAGTCAGAATCCAAGTGTCACTGACATGTTGTACTTGAAACCTGATCTGGAGGATGAAAGCAGCATGTAGATTCGGATGGACTGTTTTAACTCTGAGTCTTAATATATTGAACATTGAAATGGAAAAGAAAAACATCATGTTTGGCATGTTAAAAGCAGCATATGCTATGCACCAGAATTATAATATTTTATGTGATAAATGTAATGCTTTTTACACAGCAAGAAGAGGAGCTGTGTAATGTTCGCAGAGGATTGCAGACACTGTTTCAATCAGAAGATAGAATTCTGCAGTAATATTGTCAGATTCCTTCCTGAAATTCAAGGTGAATATAAACGCTCTTTTATAATGTAAAATTTGTCAACTTTTGTTTTTTGATCTCAAGGACCTGCTGTAATGAAAGTGTATTTTCCTTAATAATATTCAAATCTTTGTGGATAAGACTTCTTTTATACATGGGATTTGAAATTATTTTACAGAATCTGATAAAATGCAGTATGTAAATTCTTGGATTTTTAGCATATGCTATTTTTTAAGAAGTCTTTAACAATTTTGATAGGTCATTTAACTGACATTCAAAGAAATCACTTTGAATTTCACTTTGAATCTCTGGTTCGGGTCTGTGTGTACAAAATACCCCTTTTGTCTGATCCAGAATGTAGTCAGAATTTAGGGATCGAATTGCCTGTTTTGATCTCAGTCCTATTTGTCTGTGCTGTTAGACTTCATTAGGAGTTTCTGAGAGAAAACAAAACCTAAACACTTGTGGTTGAGCTGTGTTGCAAATAGTTGAATTAAATATTTCAAGAAAAATGTATATTGTCTGTCTTTTGTTTTACAAAACATCATTACTGTTTTGCTTTAAATCAGCAATATGCATTTGAACATCAGTCAAATACATCTTACTGTGCACTGAGAGTAGAATGCAGAGTAAGTGTTCTTAGTCTTCAGTGATGGGGAGATGGTTCATTACAGAAATAGCTGTAAATGAAATATATTTCCTATGAATTAATTTAAAAAATGCAATGCTGTGATGTCTCTGGAAATTATTATATGGAGGTTGTCAGTAAATAATTTTTTCCACTCATCCCATTTACCTTACCTAAATGTACTTAGTACTTTTCTGATTTTTCTGAGCTTCTGTTTTTTTTTGGGGAGGGGGGTTATTATATTTTTACCCTGTGATCACTGTTATCTCCACCAGATGGACCTCATGAGATGGTATGCCTTTTTCTTACTGGTCTAACTGAATTTTATCAGTATATGGAACAGTATTTTTTTCTTCCTAGCTGTACAAGGTTTTAAAAAGTCCAATGCAAGGCCTGAATTCTTTTCCCATAGCGAGTGCATATTGGAAAAAATAATACAACTGCTAATTTTAGTGAGGACTTGTGATAAAATACAAGTATGAAAGTTCAGAAGTATGTTGGTCTTGACCCAGCCCTGTTACCTTCTAAAAGCTTTGAGCAGGTACAAGCACATGTAAGCAGTGTCACAAGGGAGCATTCACAAAGGCAACATTCAGCATTGGGAAATGATCTCTTTTTTGCATGTGGTCTCCAAACAACTTGACAGAGCTGCCCTGCTGCAAGCTGAGAGTGACCCTGTGTGACTCTGCAGCAGTCACAACCTGCTGGCTCTTACCATACTGAAGCCTGGGATGCTGGTGGTGGAAGGACAGCTGAGAATGTGGGGAAGAAGTAAAGCTTCTTGCTGCATAACTACAAGATGGTTAAGTCACCTTAGTAATACAGCTCATAGCCGCTGTTAGAAATTTCTGAAGCTACTCTTAGTTACCCTTAAAATCTTTTTTTTATTCATATTTTTCAACTTCCCTTTAATGTGTTTTATGCAGTGTTTTTATTACCAGTGATAGCACACATCGCTACTGAACAGGAGTGTTACTTTCATGGACTGTTGGCCAAGGCTGTAGTTAACAGTGGGTCATCTCCTGTTCTCAGACTATGGTCATTCTGCTGAAGAAACTTTTCTATCCCTTCTGTTTACCCTTTTTGTATATTACACCTGGACTATCACTATGTTGTCATTTAGAGTTAATAGTATTTTATTAATAATAAAATTATTGATATAAATAACAGTATGTTATTAGTTACAGTGTTACATGTACCTGTGAAAAGCCAGCAAGTTATAAAACTGCAATAAATAAGAAAAAAAAAATCTTTGGGTAGTTCAGGTCTTCAACTGATAGTCACGTAAGTCAAACACAAAAAGTTGTACAGAACTGCAGGTAGCTACAGCAAAGCCAGCGAGCTTCCTTGGGCCTGGGCACCACGCCTCCCAGGATTCTTCACTTTCTAATGTATATTTTGAGTGTTGTAACTGTATGTACTTACCTTCTATTCTTAAATTTTAGTTTAGCCAAAGATGAGCACTGTATTTACCTTACTCCATCCCAACACTGAGCAGCAGAAGAGAATGGAAAGTTAGTCCATCCGCTGTTTGCATTGATTCATTCTCCATCTCGCAGTGATTTAGGAGTAGTTTATACAAACTATTTTTCATTCTGTGTTTTCTGTTATTTTCATGCTTTATGGAGATCATCTCAATGATGCTACAAGATCAAGAGCACCTTCTTCAAGTCTTTAATACTAAGCAGCTCCCTAAAAGGACGTCATTTAAGACTCTTGCAGAGAAATTCTTGTCCTGTGAGTGGATGTGCCATTTTGTTGCTTTCCAGATAGCACTTTTTTTTTTACCCTATGCTTTTCCTTTCAGTAGTGTTTTGAGTAGAATTCTCAGCTGCTCCTAGGTGTTGAGCATTAATAGAATGTCTGGCATAACTTTTTTCCTCGAACAGTTCTATTAGCTTTCTTACTGGTATCTAGTAACTATTTTCTTACTGTCAAGAAAGCATAAGAATTATTTGTTTGCCAAACATCAGAGCTCATTGTTATGTATCTATCTCTGCTTGTCCAGTTTACTGATTTTGAATAACAGTGACCTGAACTGTCATTCTTCAGAGGACCAGACCCTCAGCTAGTGTCAAATGACAATCATATTCTGCTGGTTAGGATCTGGTCCAAAACATTGATATTCCAGAGGACAGAAAACCTCAGTTAAGATCATCCTTTTGAAGATTCTGTCATGATAAAAAAGCAATATGATCTGGTGCATAGCAACAGTGATCTCCTCCCTTCCCAGCTGTCCTTGGGGGAAAAAAAAGAGCTTTAGGAAACGTGTTCATTTCCTGCAATAAGTAGTCATTTAATTAAAGAACAAAAGTAACAGGAATCAAAAATGCTTGCAGCTGTGATTCTGTTAGACATTATATAAAAAAAGAATGAAATTATAATACATTAAATTAGTTTTTAGATCATGAACTTAAGTGTTTTACAAACTAACTGTGGTAAGTTCAAAATGTCTCGTCAACATAATACTGAATGACAGTGTGTCATGTCCATTTATGTCAGAGGCCTTGGAATGGTAAAGCCTGTACATGCACAACATCTCCTCTTCCAAGATAGACTGCAAAACAGTTTAAAACAAGTGTTGAAGGAGAGTAGTAGTTCTTTCAAGTAGCTTTACTTCAGTCTTTTTCAGCAGATCATCCCACTCCACAGGCCGTCTCTCTTCTGACTTCAGAGCAGAGTACAGCTCTGGTGCTTCTTTCTGTCCGTAAGTGCTGCAGACTTCAGCTGCAGAGTCCTTCTTCCACATAAACATCAAGGTAGCCTGAACTGA
>NW_009924439.1:93089-107024 GCF_000696875.1 Nestor notabilis | reverse complement strand
AGGGAAAGACTTATACATTCCCTGATGTGAGTTCAGCAGCAGTATCAAAAAGTAAAGACAGATTCTTCTCAGAAGAAAATTTCTATGGCCTGTGAAATCTAGGAGAAATAAGAGAGATGTTTCAAGCCACTTTGAATTTTTTTTAATATTGTATAATTTTAAAAAATTCTTAGAGTAACAAGAAAGAAGGTACGTTTTTAACAGTATTCATTCTGCTTAAGGGTACAATAACAGTACTGAAGAATAGCAACTTTTATTCTTAACATTCACCAGCACAGTTCCACACGTGTACCATGACTGTAGAACGGTTACAGTTCTCGGGGGCCCAGTGTGACCAGTTCACGGTTACTTGGGAGTGGAAATGCAAATATAGGTAATGGAGCTGGTTTTGGTTTCTTTCCTTTTGGGACTTAAGGTGCAGTTTGTCATTGGTAGAAATACTCTTTATTGTGCAGTGATTGTGTTGTTTCCTAACAGGCAAGCAATGTTGAGCTAATGCTTTGAAAAATAAAAGGACATGCTGTTGGGTTCATGTATGACAGTATTAAAAGTCTGTCTGGAATAAATTCACTCTTGCTCTGTAGGCTTGTTCTTTGGTTGTGGTATGTAATTGAAGTCCCAATGATTTATAATGCCTTAGCACTAATTGTAAATTGTGAGCCTGTTTACTCCTAATATCCTTAACGAATTTCAAAACATATCTTTATAATCTGCTTAAATTCCCCAGGTACCTACAATGACAAGAATGTATCTCACTTTCAGACTTAAACTGCAGCCATCCCATTCCCCCGCCCATATTTCATTCTATCAATGCAGTGATGACTCTGTAATGTTAAAAGAGCCCTGACAATTGCATGAACAGTCTAGAACTGCACAACTACAGCATGTAGATCAGTGTGCATTGCATTTTTGACTTGAGTGTATTTCCCTAGACCATCTTTTCACTGAGCATGCAAAGCTCACTGGAGCGGGAATTCGTTGCCATTCAGAACTAGGCATGGTACCATGGGCCCAGGCGTGGCTGAAGGGAGCCTTCCAGAACACCAGACTGTACAGCAAGTTCCCTAGTACAGTATTAGGCAACTTGTTTTAGCAGCAAGCACACCTGAGGATGCCTACAGACATGGCAAGAGTACACTGTGCTCCCAGCAGCTCCAAAAATTGTGTTTTAAGAGCAATTGGACTTGCTCAAGGGATATAATGGAAACTGTAGGAATCAACTGATTGCTGTGTCAATTTTTCTCCAACAAGGTCTTTTTGCAAGTAACGATGCCTGTGGAATCAGCCTCTCACATTTTTTTCCCCATGTAGAAAAGGGAGATGAATGTTTTCATGCATGCTTAAGCATGGTACCCGTCAGCAGTGCTGGCACATGAAGCAAGCACTGCAGTGACTACGTTCATGTTGGCCTGACCACTCGGACAGTGACAGGACTCAAAACCAGTTCTCTCTCCTGCTCTCTCCACTGCCATTAAGTGTGCTGGGGGGGGGCTGCAATCCTTGCAGTAGCAACTGGACCAACATGCAAGGGATATTGAATGAATTAGAACAAATCCCACTGGAACTAATTATCACTTTCAGGCATTACATATGTCTTGTTACAGTATGTAGAATTTCTCTTAGCAGGGAAGTTGCAATGTTTGTGATAATGAGGTTGCACACTCAAGAACATTTAATTCAAAAACCTTTATATAGTGTATTGTTTGTCTGCTTAAAAAATACTATTTTTTTTTCTGTGTTATTCCTTATTTCTTGTCATAGCTTTTGAATCTTCAGTGCAAAGAATGCAAGCTGAGTGATGTTCTGGAGATGCTCTGGGGGCTCCTCAGTACATGCTAATCAAAGCAAAACTAAAATAGAGAAGCCAGGTTCTGAACAGGAAAAGAAATACTTCCAGTTTTATTCTAAACCAGCTTCCTTTGTGTAGTCTTCTCCCACATCCAGTATATGAAAGCAAAAGCTACAGCTTTGGGACTCAAGCAGACTGGGTTTAGCAGGCAGTGGAAATAAAGAGGTGAAAAACTGACCTTGTCAAGTGTTTGCTTGATGCATGTACTTCCATCTCATTACTTTTGTATTCATTTAGCTCTTTCCGAATTGCTGCCTAGGAATTGCAAATAGAAGATAGTTAACAATTTTGTAAAGCGTAAGTGTGATAAAATACCAGACTTGCAGAGCAGAACAGGAGTTTTCTAAAGCAGAAATAATAGGTCTTGGGTATAGCAAAGGAAGATGTCATTTTAATTATGTCAGTACCTTATCTGCTGCTGATAGTCTTGTCCATGGTTTATCTGCTCGCCTGTCATAGTCCTGTGCTTTTGCCACTTCCACATAATCGCTGAATCGAATCAGGATCTTTCTGTCTCTTAGTTCATCAACTGTAGGTCTCTGGTTAAGCTGTATTAAATAGTTTTGTAAAAAGTGTTAATAACAAACATCTCAATAAAATGTGCAATGTTTGGTGCTTCCCATCTTAGGTTAGTGTGCTAAGCCCCAACCCTTGGCAATTCCAGGGAAATACTCAATCCTTCGGAGGACTGTTAGGAGGGTAATAATGGTTTAAGGGGAGTTGTGGGCTACAGCACAGTGGGTTTATAATGGATGAAAGAGGAAAACGTTTTACCCTGGATTTTGATAAAGTGCATTTACAATATGTAAAGGAATGATAATGAATTTATTATGGTCTATGCACATGCTGTAGGGGTTTTCTGCTACAGTCAGCAGCAGACTGTCTGACTGTCTGTGTGAGGTTTTCGGGACTGGACCCATTGTAAGAATTTCTATTTGCCTTTTCCAAGTTATCAGCATATTTGGCTTATCATTCCAGTGGGGATTCCTGGGAACGGAACAACAGATCTAGTTCTGATTCTGAGAATACCTTAAATGCAAAGAGAAATCTATTGTGGAAGCACACCTGGTGCTCAGCAGGGAGTCAGCCCTGCTCCTGATTGCTGCAGAAAGTGAAGGAGTCCTTTTCCAGCAGTATAGCTGCAAAATACCCAGTGTGCAAGCAAATACCCCTTTTCTGACTTAAACTTTATATGTAAATATTCTACTAAGTCTCCCATAGCTGAGATAAGGTAGATACTTTTACAATTCATATTACCCAATGCTACTATCTCAGACACTCCTGAGGAGGATGTCTGTTAAGGGAGGTTTTGTGTAATAATGACCTCTATGGCTGGTTGATACTATATTGGTTTTGCTAGATTTCTAAAAACAGTGGAAGGTATTGTAAGATCTTACCTTTCTTGTCAGTCTCTGTTTGATTTCTCTCCTTTCTTCCTGTTCTGTTTGATCATTTCGTTCTGTGGGGAATATAAAAAAGAGAGATGACTTTCCACATGAGGAGGTTGGTATTTTCTAAAGTTACAGGCAATAAAAATGAAAGCACAGAAATATTAGTAGGTGGTTCTTAGTTGTGTGTTTTGTTAGTTCAGTAAATCACCCTGGTTCTCTGACAGAGTATCTAGTAACCTCTGTAGTAACAACATCAGCTTTTCCTAAAGTCAGCTCCAGTGAGATTTAATAAAACAACAGCAGCCACACCAGCTCTCCAGCTACATAAACTTCAGAAGGAAAATCAAAATATTTCATAGTTAATCATCATTTTTTATTCTCTGTAGTGCTGGAGCCCTTCACTGCTGTTAGATGCTTAAAAGATTTATTGCAGCAGCTCCAGAGAAAGTGTGTTCTTTCCTGCATAACCTCATTCTGAGGTGACACCTTTAGATGGTCACATAGCCATAGTAGTTATCTTGCACTTGCATACTTTTTCTCTTTGCTATTCGGGATATGCCACTGACATTGGAACCTCTTTATCCTCACGAGGTTTGCTTTTGTAGTGTCGTTCCGTTCTAACCTAAGGCAGATTGCTTTTGTGTGTTGTGCCTATTAACATTCAGGCCATGGTAACTCCTCCACCCAGGGTCTAAAAATAGACCAGAGTGCTGTAACACTGTGTGAAATATATCCTTTGCCTTAGGAAACGACTTAATGGCGTCTCTATTTCTAGTACTATCTGTTACTAAATTAAGGTGTGAGGCTGTGACCTGAAAAAAGCTGAAGACCTAGAGAAAAATGATTAACCATTGTGGGATTTTCTGGATACGACTGTGACTGTGTATCTGTAGATACATACCCCACTTGCATGAGATATTTCCAGTGTTAAAGCACACACGTGATTTTTAATACGCCTTGAAAAAGCACTACAACTGCAGATGAGTTTCCAAAATGACATTTTTAGTAATGAAGGATTTTTTCGCCTTACTTTTAGGCTCATTAGATTACACTGAAGTGCAATTGTAAGTATCTATTTAAAATAACACTGCAGTGCATAGCTATAACTGGCTATAGTAGAAATGTAAATCAAATGAATCTAAGATGCCATAATATGCTGTATTACAATTTGGTGGTGAGGCACACAAATGTGAAAGAGAATAGGACAGCTAAAATTAGTGCTTTGTCAGAGGTGAGCAGCTACTGAAGTCTGGAATGTTTGAAAAGAACAGGCTTTAAAAAGTAGAGTGTATTCTACGATGCAAGAAGTTACTAATATGCTTCATTCAGGTTTAATTCACCCCTTTTAAAGCAGATGTTCTTATCTATATATTTTAAACAGAGATCTTTCTGTGGTGTAGGGCCTTTTTAAGGTATGACTGTAATATGCACTGAGAGAATTCCTAAAGCAAACCTACAAGGACACATTTCTGATAAAAAAAATGCTTTTCCAAATGTAGTAAACATGTTTAGTGACCTAATTCGATGAGACATGCATCAGGTTCAGCGCTTATACCCAGCTCCAAGAAATAATAATAAAAAATAGTTCTTTTGGAAAAAACTAACTCAGAATTTGATAGGAAATGCTAGCAAGGGCATTATGAAACTTGGTGTTATTACAGAGCCAAACCAGAGAGGTTTTTCCCATCAATATCACTCTGCCTGTGTTTGGAGGGCTGGTTTTGTAAATCTCGGTGGAGAGACTCTCCCAGTCACGAAGTAGCATGTTCAGTGCTGTAACTCATTTTGCTGCTCCCTGAGTTACTCAGGGAACTCTTGGCTGTGTGTGGCACTAAACCAGTTGCTGCAGTAAAGAAGGAGCCAGGGACTGTACAGTGTGAGTTACGAGATGCTGTCTTTTCCCATGTGAACACAGCTTTCTGATGAACGCAGGACAAACACATGTGACCACCTGGGCTGTGATAGTTCATATGCTTTTCATGTTCATGCTAAACGAGCTGTGTTCCTATAGTTAAAGGACTTAGAAGATTGACAATATTGTAAGAGAGTGTCAGCTTTAAGTTAGCTTTTTAAGTATTACTTTTATTTGAGAAACATCTCCCTAAGGGAGATAAAAAGTCACTTCTTTTGATCTTCCCAAAATTTGTTTTAGAATAACGCAGTAATTGCACTCAGGCACATGCAATGAGCTTCTTTCTTGACAGAGTTCTTCAAATGTGAATTATTAGTCCTTGTAACAACTTTGGTGTAATATTGCTTCTGTTAGCAGTACGTATTGGGAACATCAAAGATGTTAGGAAACTAAGAACACAACTGTACAAACTCTTACAACCTGGAGGAAGTTGCAGTGATTTAACTGAAGGACATTTATACCCTACTTGTAATAAAAGGAGACTACCAATTTCTAAATTCACTCAAAACTGAGACTAGAGTTGTTGCATCTGTCCAGCCTTTTAAGATGACAGCTGACACAGGTAAGTGATGGCCCCAGCTCTTTACAAAATACTTATCTTTTTATATAGTGGAAGAGGTAAATCAAATAGAACCAGTTCTGATCTCAGCTGAACCAGTGTAAAGCCTGAGCCAGTGAACTGAAGTCAGTAAATGTGCTCCATGCTGGCAGCTCTTTAAATGAGATACAAATCTAAACCAGTATGTTTAGCTGGCATTCAGGAAATATCTTTAATTCTGCTTTATCTTCTTTCTGCTTTATCTCTCTCTAAGCTCATTATATGAATGTATTCAAACTTTTTTTATTATTAAAGCTGGTCAGTTTAACCCAGATTAAGGATGTAACCAGCACACTTCAAAAAGTAAACAGACAGGAACAGATTTTTTCAGTGCAGATCAGCTCTTCCTTAGCTGGGAAAAAACCCAAAGAAACAGGATTTCAGAGATCTTGGGTACTGTCTCTTGAAAATCTGGCCCCACATATTTCAGAATCTTGGGTTACTGCTGTTTCTTGTCTCTTGTGGAGGATGACAGATGAAGTTAGGACAAGTTCCATTCACATTTGCGAAGCATCTGTCCTTTTTCCCATTTAGCTATGCACATGTGAGACATCTAATTTTACCAAGTGCATTGTATGTATTGGAACAGTGCTGAAAATACCAGTAAGTACACTGTGGAATTCCTTTGTGTTAAAACTGAAATCTCCAATAACTTCAATGGCAAGAGCATAAGGTTTTTTCTATGAACTACAAAGAAAGTTCTGAGACATTAAATTTTAGGTAACAAAATGTAGATAACATTTTTCCTAGCAAATTACAATCATATGAAATATGAATCATTAGCAGAGGCAGTATTGCTTGGATGGCAAACTTATGTGGCTTTATGTTTTATGCTTGTTTAATGAGAAGCAAGCTATTTACATTACTCTGGGTTTCGTCTTTCAACACTAAATAGACCATGAAAATAACAGAAGCAAGATACTTTTCCTTCAAGCAGATGGCCTCCCCCTTCCTCCTGTCTGAGGCCCAGAGTGGAGACAATTCCAAAGCTCTCTCTCACCTTCCCCTCACTTACCAGATTCCCAGCACTTGTGAGGAAAGGGATGATGCTCACCACTTATTTGATTCCCAGGCCAGAACACGGATCTTTAGGAAGAGTTGCACATTTCTGCCTTGTGTTTATTTGAGAGATGTAGAGAACATTCCCCTGTGGCAGTATCTGTTACAGGCCTGGAAATGTTCCTCTGCTAATGTCTCAGAATGATCCTTTTTTGACTTGTCTTTGGGAAGCTCTCTAATGATATGAACAAATGTACTTGTTAGGAGAATAGCACCTCTGCAGGGATGCTTTCCCCATTCACTTCAGCCTTGGGGGTATTCACTGTACAGTTTGCCTTGACAGCCCATGTCTTGAAACATGTCAGTCCAATTCCCATTTCACTGTGTTACACTAGGATTGTATTCCTCTCTTAGACATCCCTAACAGTGTAATGAGAATGAAAATGACTTGAAAGACTACATATGAACCAGTCACTCTTCTCTGTACTAAATTGCATGCCTTTACCAAGTTGTAAATTCTGAATCCACGGTATTAGAAACCCAGGACATGTGAAAAACTAAAACTTTTAGGTACAGAAAATAATCCCAGTTAATTAATTTGTCTATTTAAAAATACTGTGGTCTAGAAATGCAGCCACTGGTTTCAGAAACACATATAAAATACTTCAGGAAAAAAAATACTCACGTTTAAGTATATTTCTTCTTTCTAGCTCCTCAACAGCAGGTCTTTGGCTGAGTCGCCTGCGGAAAAACACCAAAATCACATTTTGTACCATGCCTGTTCTTTGGAAAGTCTGCAGTATTCTGAGCTCTGGGTAGTGTTTTCCTCAGGGAGGGGACTACAAAAGCCCTCTCCAGGAATCGGGAAGAAAAAAGAAATACAAGAATCCTGACACCAGAATGCTTTCTTGTATTATTCTCCCAAATGTCAGCAATGCAGGTAGAAGTTCTCCTCTAGTTTGCTCTGCTGTCAGTGAAGCTCTTCCTCAGAATGTGAATCCTTTTCACCATACTTCCCAGACAGTCAGTTGGAATCAGTGCTCTCTAACAGTTAAATTCACTCTTGAGGGGGTATTTAAGGTGGTTATCAAATGAGTTTCACAGTGATCTTCTGTAGCTATCACTGCCTCTCCCTTTCAATCTCAGGTAGCAGTGGGCTTCCTTTTTTCTAGTAACACCAGTGGTGCATCCTGACAAAATGCAGACTTGCCAGAATAAAGCTTTCCTGTGGTTTCCCGAGTACACATCTAACAGACCAATCCAGCAGCTCTCCTCCTGCCTGCTGAATAAAAATTCGTGTGCTGCTCACAGCCTCATGCTGTCTGAACGGAATGTCTTATGCAGTTTCACCTCCCCTTTTCAGTAGTGCTGCTTCAGGATTGAGTCTTCAAATCATATGACCAGTGCCACGGTGATTTTATTGTGCATACTAAATGAGACTTCCCCACGAGACACTGCTAATATCTGCAGAGAATCTCAGGTAATTGAACCCCTCCCCTTGGTGCACACACACACACGCGGCGTTTGCCGTCTTTCATGTAATAATCCAGCAAGCAGATCGGAAAGAGTTTATGATGCTTTCTGGCCTGTGTCCTGGCAACGTTAAGGATTCTCATCGTCTCCTCTCCAGCAGATGATGCCAAGCCAGAGATGGAGTTACAAAGAAATAGAGCAGGGACCACACTGCAAACCCCTGCTGCAGTAGTTATCCCTCTACTGAGTATAGGAAATAAAGGCATGATTATGAAGTAATGCTATAACAAGATCTACATTTTATCTACATGGGGACACAGTCACCAGACTAAAAAAACTGGTCAAAGTACCTGATTCTCATTTCTCCTTGTTTTGTAAGCCTTACCATACATATTCACTCAAAATCAACCCTGTCTTTATTATCAGACCAACAGTCCAAATTATAAATGCAACTCCTTACCCTTTTTTAATCAATTTCCCTGAGATCCCTGGGAAAGCTTTCAGCTTTGGCAACAGGAAAGCATCACAACTGCTATACCAGATTCACACCAACAGAAAGCTTAGATGATGAGCTTTTGTGCTTAGAAACACCCACAGCCTAACTCTCGTTCTTCCTACCTAACCTTTTGGATCACGTAAGGGTTTTCTCCTGCTCTCTGGATTTCTTTTTTGGAGTAATGAGTTGGATACTCCAGCAGTGGATGTTGCAATAATCCAAAGTGAAACAGGAACGATGCTGAAATGCCATACTAAAGGCTTTAAACATGTATTTTTAATTCCTGTTACCCTTGGACTCCTCATACTTCACTCATTCTCCTTTATGCCTCAGAAATGATACAACTCTGTCTAGGTTTTGTTGGAAAGAGATAAACATGCATTTTATAATATAAATCAGAGAAGAATGACTTACGGGGAGAGCTTATCTGTAAATGAAAGATCCACCCGACCTGCTGCTCACATGCCTCTCTCTGAAACCATTCTTAATTACAGCCCTTCCATGTGAGATTTATAGATTCTCCCAGAATCTGTACATTAGACTTCAGAGGCCCCTTTTAAACTGGGGGATTAAAAGCCTATAAGAAGTGATTAAAGCAGTATGAGAATGCCTATGTATATGAATGCTCTTTGTATATACATATGTAGTTATAATACGTATGATGGTTAATTATTTAAAACCCTGTTTCCCTTCTGGCTTTGATAAATACATGGTGGGTGCCCTGAGACAACATATTTCTGTGCACACCCTCAGCTTTACCCACAACAGAAGGAAAAGGTGCAGATATACACAGGCATATAAATACACTCGGAGGGCATTGCTTTTTTATTCCTAAGTTTTTCAGAGAGTGGGCCACACTTCCAAGCTTTTTGTCATAACCATGAAACCAGAAGTGGAATTTCTTCAGAACAAATCTGTAACACGATTTCAGGAAGCTGGGAACAGAGTGAAAGCACCACATACAGCGAGAGGCACGATCAAACAACGGGAAGCGGCAACACTACTGACACTGTTGCTGCCAAGGTGTTGCTCTTCACAAGAAGCCCCTCTGTGTCCAGAACCCGCCTTGGTTCCCCTTCTCTGCTGTGAGAGCTGTGCTGCATGGCGGCTGGGCTCTGGGCGAAGGGGAAATGGCGCGGGCCGGTGAAGGTGGACGACTCCAGAAGCCTCCACTGATGGCTGCTGGCGGTAGTAAGGGGAAGCAGCAGTGAGCGGGAGGGCCGGCGGGGGGGCACACGTCCCTGATGTGGAGTAAATCAGGAGGCAGGAGGGTCTCTTGCACGTCCAAGAGCAGCGTGCCTGCTTGCAGCGCGCGCTGCCTCACCTCATCGTCCATCACGGCACGAAACTGCTGCGAGTGCTCAGTGCCCTGCCCCAGCTGCTTCGGGTGGGTGGAGGAGGGTGCCTCATCCCCCACGGGGGGCTCAGCAGCCCTCGGCTTCCTCGGAAGGGGGCTCACAGTCCCCTTGGCACTGCCAGCTTCCCTCAGAACGCCTGCAGCCGGGCTCGGAGCGAGGGGAGGGCAGAGGCGTTTCTGAGGGCTCTGGTCAGGCCGGTGGCTGAGCGTAGCACAGCGGGAAGCAGCAGGTTACCCCTGCCCAAAATGCCCGCGCCTCCCGAAAGGAGCTTGTAAGCAAGAAGCTGTTTCAGATGAGTTCGTGCTTCTGCTTAGACGAGTTGTTTTCTGGGCACCGTGGAGCTCCTCATGCTCTCCTGCATCTCTGTTTTGGATATTTATTGTCTGAAGCTGTTAAATGTGAGCTCCTGCCTCTGACAGAACCAGGGAGCACCCCCTGTGCATTGAGCTCAGTGTGCTCCCTCAGAAGGCGGCCGTCCGGCCCTGCAGAGAGGCAGCGCCATGGCCCCAGGAAGCACAGACTGGGCAATGGCGGCTGCTCTCCTCGCACCCTTGCTGGGGAGCACAGGCCAGGCAGCAGGGACTGAGAGACTAAGACTCTCGGGAGGGGATGCTCCATCTCCTGTGTTTAAAGGAAACAAACTCCAGCTGAATGACAATAATCAGCAGATTGCCTCGCAGCAGGGGAGCTGGTGTGTGATCCCAGAGGATGAAGCAGGTACCTTGGAGCAAAGGAGCCTTTGTGAAGGCTAAAAACTGAGCCCTCAGTGGACTGCGGGTGATCCCCACAAGTGTTGCACAGAGGATGTTGTATTTCAGAGCTGCAGACTGCTTAGAAGCAGAGTCCTGGCTCCTTTCACATGGGTTCACAAAGCTCCTGCACCTGAGTGTGGGTCGTGGCAGGGCTCCACCTGGGGCTTGTCTGCCTGCCCTGTGGTTGCTGCTTGAAGGGCTGAGGTGGGCATGAGGCTCCAGCACTGCTATGGCGTGGACGTGGACATGGACATGGACATGGACATGGACATGGACATGGACATGGACGTGGATGGGTGAGTCCTGTGCTTTCCATTTCTACTGCTTTTTTTCACCTAGAGGCTCAGTCCAGTATGGAATTTACCTCAGTGAAGTGACTGCAAGCTCATCTGGGAGGTCTAACATAGTGTGCAACTTCTATTGTGTCACAGCAATGGTTTCTTTTCAGTTTGATTTTTGGTATCTATTTCTTGATTTTGAGAAAAACGTCCAATTAATGCTGTTGTGTTCTTGGGTGATATGAAAATCTAGGTTTGGGTATTTTTGCACTATGCTGAGGTAGGAGCGTCCCCTCTGAGCACCTCTGCAGGGATAGCCAGTTTTGCAATGGTCTTTAATGAAAACTCTGAAGTAACTTAAAGGCAAGTCCTACCTGTGTCTAGATTCCCCGTGGCGTAAATGCATGGACTGCGACTGATATTGCTGGGGTCTCATGTTAAGTGTATCCACTCCAGGAATTTGCTTCCCCATTAGCTTAAGCCAAGAGATGCCAACAGCAGAATTAAGTGGAGCCGAACTGGCAGCATCTCAGCCCGGAGAGAGGGAGTCAGGGAAACCAAGCAGAAACTGAGGCACCAGTGTGGCTTCCCTGTAAATAGCACTTAGGTACAGGTCAGAGAGAGTTTGCTGTACATTGTCAGTGACGCTCCAAGATTGGAGAGAGACCAAAGTCTGAATCTTTTCTCACAATGCTAAAGCAGTCACCATACATTGGTGGGGATGATACAACACTACGTGGACAGCTAGTTCTTAAGTTCAGAAAAATAAGTTTTTCTGCTAATGTTGTTCTGTGCAAAGCGAGCAAAAATCTTCAAGCACCACGTGTTCTTCAGCTGTTTGAAGCTCGGGGAGTGTTCTGGGGTTATTTTCAGATTACGTTTAGAATGTTTTCTCCAGTAATTTGGGTTCAGAAAGATAACCGGATAAATTTATATGCTGCCATCTCTCAGAAGCCAAAGGCTTTGCCTGCTCCCATGTCCTCTGCAGTGTTACTCTGAGGACGGGAGGCACAGGCTGCTGCAGGGTAGCTCAGTCACCTGCGGTTCAACCCAGGAACACCCTGCAGGTATGGCCATGTGTGCTCTTGGTCTCGGGGTACCTCAGGTGCTGAGAGTCTGCACATGGCCTCAAGGTTATTTTCTCCATGCGATGTGCACATGGGTATGCTGTGATGTGCATGAGTGCTCGGTGCTGCCCCAGAGGGGAGCAATAAACACATGCATGTCTGGTGGTTTCCCTTGACCTACACGTGTGGTGTATAACTGTAGCAACACAGGCTGCCCGGGTGCTGCCCCTACCAGCCCCATGGGTGGGGAGGTCTCTGCTGGCTGGTCTGGTGGAGCAAGCTGCAGCCCTCTGCCACGGGGGCCCAGTTTGAGGTCCTGCTAACTAATGTGTTCGACACATGCACAAGTACAGGTGCCAGAGTTAGCTTCAAGGGAAAACTACTAATTGCTCATCTCCTCTGGAGCAAGGGCACATGCTGATGTGACCAATGACTCTTACATGTGCCTGTGACTCCTGATCAATGGATCGACGTTTACTTCATGCAGCCAGATTGTCTCCTTCACTTTCAAGGGAATTAATGTTGTGGACCTGCATTACACCAAGGTTGATAGCACTGGACTGTTACACGTGACTCTGAACCCTCAGCAGTCTGAGGATTTGCGTGTCACTAGGATCCCAGGGTCTGCTATAAGACGGGAAATGCATCTATATGTCCTGCAAGCTGAGATGCTGCCAAGTTCTCTGTCTTCATTTTTCACCTTAGCAGTGTCTGCTTTGTCTGTCACGGGAACTGCATCTCAGCAAAGCCACAGCAAACTGATGGCTTCTCACAGAATAGCTGATGAGACACAAACAGCTCACCTATATGCATATGGGGCTATGCTGACTTCCCACACTTCAGACAGTCCTTCCTTTCAAGCTCCTTTTACCAGCCTGCAGTCTCACCTGCCTGGCAGACCCTAGTTAGTGTTCAGCAGAATCCAGTGCAAAAAAGCTCATGTTCTTGGTTCCTGGGGTTTCTTATCTGTCCCCAAAATGTGTTCCTTTGTTTCTCAAATATTGCATAGATTCTGTTGCACGATATCTGTATGTATGATTGTCATAAACCTGGATTTCTTATGGATTTGTAGCTGAGGCCAAAAGGCATACTTTGGAATACTGTTTCTGCTTTTACTTAGTTAGATCCATGTGATTCTGATAATCTTTTCTGAAGGGAGGGATAGACTGAGTAGGCTTGGACATGTGCATGTGCCTGTGCACTCTGGACTGACAAGTGAGCAATCAATCCAGCTTTCAGTAAGTGAGCTGTAGCCAGCAGCAATTGCATTGATTGTCTCTTGTGACAGGTAGTTTTGCAGCTAGAGTTGGGAAGGGGGGTGGGGAGGATTCCTTTCACAGGAGACTTCCAGTCCAGGCCAGGGGAGGAGAAATGGGAGTGCTCTGTGCTTGCTTCTCATAAACCAGCTTGCGTCTGCTGCCTATCAGGAGGCAAAGGCTCTGCCTCTTAAATTGGCATCTCTATTACCAGAACATCATGTTCAAGTCACCAAGAAGTTTATTTTCATCCTTCCTATAAGTAGCTGTGATGAGGATGTGTGCCAGGGCTTTGAGTCACCCCCACGCTGCACTGTGGCAGTGCAGTACTGCTGGCAATGTACAATTATGGGTAGTAGTTAATTCTTGGTAGGAGGGACTTGCCTTTTACAGTCTGTACAAAATTAGAAGGCAGACACTGAGACACAGACTTATTTTACCCCAAGGTAATTCTGGAGCATGTAAAAAGTGGTAGCTGAATGATGTGCCAGCATTTCCCGTAACAG
>NW_009924439.1:79957-93058 GCF_000696875.1 Nestor notabilis | reverse complement strand
GTAGTTGCTGCCATTCTTTGATAGAGCAGTATGACAAAGGGGAGTTGGTATGGTAGATTTTGTGACTTGCATACGAAAACTTTTACTTTAATTGCCCAATATTTGTGTCTGTGTTCCTCCATAGACTATTTTTTGCATCCAATTAAGAAAACTGCCTTTGGGTGTCCAGCAGAAGATGCTGGATAAATGCAGAGGCTGTGTTTGTTGCCTTAATTACATATCTTACTCACTTGTTTGGCCTTTAGTTCTGGCTGGATTTTCAAGGCTGCAAATCAGCAAGAGTTTCAGTTAATTATGTTGTCACTCATTTTCCAGACAATTACAGTTGTCCATCATTATAATTTCTGTGATATAAGACCAGCAATAAGGAGTTCAGATTTCAGCTGGAATAAATACTACATACTTGCCCAGCATGACTCTTGTATCATAACACACTGCCCATGAATGACCTACATCCTTGTGACAGGTTTGGTACTGCAGAGTGTTACTTGGTGATAATAACTGTGTGGGCTGAAATACACCAACAGAGCCAGGATCTAATTATGTGAGAGGATTCAGGTGGAGAAGGCTTTATGGTAATCACTGTTTTCACCACCTGTGAAAGCCCAGCTGCATTTGACCTTTGCTTTCATAGTCATCTCGATGTGTGAGGAAGAAAGGCCAGACACAGCTGGAGAGCAGAGCCTGCCTCTCAGTTCAAAGGCCTGCTGCAAAGCTCAGTAAAGATTCTGAGCATCGTTCCATAACCTTCAGGCAGCTTTTGTTTCCATACCTCTCTCAACATGCAGTTAAGGGCTCTTGGAGGATGTTGTGGCACATTCCAGGACTGACATAAGGGTTTCCATTTTCAGTTGAGCTATTAGTTACTATACAAGAACTAACATGTCTACATTAGAGTGTAAATGTAATAGCTGCTTATTTCAGAACAGGAGATTTCTCCTCCCCCTTCCATCTGCTCTCCCACTCTGTGGTTTAACAGAGCTGTTACCTAGTGGATCTGTCCTGTTTGTAGTAGAATTACAATATTTCGTCATTAGGGTGCCAAAAGTACAATCGATTATTCAACAAAAGACATGCTCTTTCTTTTGGTAGTGGTGTCAGCGTGAGCAGCTCTACTACTTGCTCTTGCTTCTGCTTTGCCTTGCAGCTGGGCAAAGATCTGGTTTGGGGAATACATTCAAGCTAAAAATAGCTCAGCAAGAAAAACTGCTGAAAGAACATGTTCTTCAGATAACAGTCTGAGCGGTGCAGGCTCCCAGTGCAACTCCTCTGCTGAAGGCTGATGAGGGCTCAAGGCTGTGTATTAAAATGTATGTTGAAGGGTCTTCCAGGTGAAACCACATGCTGGTTATGACCTGGGTCACACTCTGTGGGTCACTGACAGTGGGTAATAATATTTCATTACAAAATAATAGACTATTTATTTTTTATTTTTTTCCCCCAATCTCTGAAGCAGGAGTAAAACTCTGGAGCCCTGTGTTCCCACAGGAAAAAGCCCATCAATGTTACATATCTCTGATTTGGGCAAATTGAGAACATTGTGGGTTTGATGCTTCAGGACAAGCAAACAAGAGGAATCATATAATTCCCAGGGGGTTAGTTCTATCTTATTGTGTATGTTTTACCATTATATTATTTTAAATGAAGGCATCTGCCACTGCTGAAATGATAGTAAAATCAACTCTGATAGAAACTGCTTGAGCAAAAGAAGGGACTCTGCTAGTCAATCTCCAGTAGACCAGAAGCAAACCTTTGCCCAGTGGTGGGGACTGCCACTTTACTGAGACAATACTCCTAGTGAAACAGTTGCATACTTCTGGGTAATGGTACATACAAAAAGAAAGAAACAAGAAGTTAGGTTTTAGCTTCACTGTATAAATGATGCCTAATAAAGTGCCTGTGCTTGATCTCCTGCAGGGAGCTGAGGCTGGCTTCCCAGCCAGTCCTGACCCTGTGAGAAATGAAGTGTCTGTAGGCTCATGACTCAACTTCCCAGGCAGCCAGGAACACAATTTCAGCCACTGCAGTCAGAGGGAACAGGGATGGGAAGACAGAAAGACATGCCAGTTGGACTGTAGCACTAGCTGCATTTCAGAGTCCATCAAACAGAGATGCAGTGCATGGATGGAAGCATCCAAAATGCCCTGAATTGAGCTAGGGTGCTCCCTGTTGCACAACTAGCACTAAGATCCTGCAATACTGTCCACTTAACCTATAAAGAGTTGCTCCTACTAACAGATGCCACTGCAGTTGTACAACTGTGGGATTTGGGTCACTGGAAGAAACCACAGCTGGATTTGCAGTAAGCAGACAAAGAAATACTGGTATGCATAGCTTGTCAGCCTGCCTCTGCTGGCTGTATGTAAGTTCTCCTTCACCTCCTCATTTAAAACAAAATAATTTGGGAATGGCCATTCTTGCTCTGGATACAAACTGCTGAGAGTTTCCCCATGAGATGTGAGCTCTGGACAAGGTACTTCTCTATTCCCTGTAACCTGTATTTGTATATAAAGGACCCTTTGGCAATCTGTAAAGTGACAAATAAACATCTGCAGGCATATTTGCCACGGCAAAGTGTTGCATAAAGCAACAGCAAGGATTTACCCCAGAGCTGGTGATTTCAAGCTGTGTGAGCCTACTAACCCAGCAGCCTCAAACCCTAGCAGGAGAGTGCATGCTGCTGCACTTTGCAGACTGGTTGGAATGTCAGGCTTCATGCCAAGGGACAGCTTCTTAATTACTGAAGTCAATCAAGGAAAGTGGAGCACTTTCTTGGCTTTGTGTAATCCCTAAAAAAAAAAACCAACCCTAAATGATAGTGATTCCTAATGTTGCAAATGCTTCTGGGATAGACGGTCCCTGCTGGGACCATATGTATGACTGCACACCTGCTATCAAATTGCAGGAATCTCTCTGGGAACACTCCCTGGCAACGCAAGGACTTTCTAGTTCTTGCCTGTCACTCACCCACACAGCATCTCCAAAAGGATGGGGTATCCCTGCCTTCAGATAGCATATCACCATCTGTTGTACTATTTTCTGTTTCTCTTGTGCACACTATTGTTAGCCCAGTATTTTTCAGCACAGAGCTAGACCAACAGCTTGCCCTCATGCTGTCATTTACCAAGGCTGGCCAGCCTTTGGCCACAGCATGTTCTGAATCCCACTTCTTTATTGCATTCCTATTTAATTTTTTTTAATCTTTCGAGTTATTTGTTGATTTTCAATGCAAAGAGTGTTCCTGCTATCAGCATTCAGAGTGAAATGAGAGATTTCACTGTCAGCTCAGAGATGTGGCCCAGCACCTGCAGGAGTGCGAGTCCCCTGGTCACAACAGGAGTAATCATCTGTGAGTTAGTTGTTTCACCAGCAGATCTCTGCAGAGCTGGTCTATACCTCTCCTGTACAATAGGGTTAAGCAGGAAAATGTCGCAAAGTGTCTTGGCTGAAAAATCAGGCTTGTAGACCCACCAGGGATTTATTAATTTCCTACTGCAAATAGCATTCAGTGATTCTGGTTTTCTTTGGTTTTAAGTTGGGCTGTGAGAGGAGTATGTCTTGTCACTTGATGCCACAAAGTGTGACACTGAGCGTTACCAACAGGCTAACTTACACGGAAATGAAGAGAGGATTTCAGTTCATAAACATCTTCATATTCTGTCTACTCTTCCCCAAAGCTTTCTAGAACCCTCCTTAGTTCCATTTAGGATCCTGTGTTTAGCTGTGGTGATGTGAAACCAAATAGAGGTTGCTGGCAAATTTCAGTCTGGACAGAAAATTCTGACCTTTTGAAATCTGGGTTGAATAAATATAAGAATTTAATTATGTAACATTTGCTGTTGACCTAAGCATTTGGTTTCCATATCACTGCTATGATTTGTTGCAGTACAACATACATTGTCTTTTACTGTCAAAGTGCAAGGCTGGGACAGAAAACCTTTGTGAGTTCTCCGTGTTCTTGGGAAAGGATTCAATTTTAAGGAGGCACATCTGTGTCTCCTTAGAGTTACTTTCTGACTGCTAGGATAGGAGTTATCTAAGCAGAGCAGCGTAAGGTGGGAGTGACTTCAAGGCTAGAACAGCCCTTGACTCTGCAGACGAGCTCCATCATACACTGCTTTTCTAGGCTTTTGGAGCGTGGTTTCTTCATTGCAGCTGTTGCACAGCAAGTCACAGGTAATCCTGCATTTAAATGCTGGGCCTCTAGTCCACCAGCTAGTCCCTGCTAAGATGAGCTTCCTGCTCTAATCATCCCTGCAGACCTAAACTTGGTATTTCCACATGCTTCTTGTTCACCAGTATTTTTTTCCTGTATGTTGTAAACAAGCCGCAAAAGATTTCTTTAAACTTCATTGCATGATGACTGCAAATATAACTACCACATTAGTAGTGGTTTGTTTAACCTTTACTTAAGGAGGAGGATTTTTCCCCTGTTGGGTGGTATTTGGAAGAACTGTAGCCATTCCCTGTGAGAATTACAATACAAGGCTCAGTGTAACCTGGCCAGAACACGGCTTTTGCAGACCCCCTCATATGAGCCTGATCCCTTTGCAGTAGACCAGCTGCTATCTGGAGAGACTGTTGGGACATCCTGCTTTTTAATTGTTTTTAACATGATTTCTGAAAAACTAATGAAGTATTAATTCATTCAGAATTTAATTTGCTTAATGAATATGATCATCTCCAGGAAATGACAATGGTTGCTCGTCTGTGAGCTGTGTAGTCTTGATTTCTGAGGGCCTTCTTCAACGGTGGGGCACTCATGGTTTTATCCTGGTGTTTGCTCTTGGCCCAGTAGTATTTTGCATAATTTTAACAAAACAAAATGCCTGTCACACCTTTGTACAACAATGGACTAACTAGACTGAAGCAACCTGTTTCTAATGTGATGTAACTCTCAGATTTTGCCAACATGCTGGTTCTTCAAGAAGGTGTGTTTCCTATTTGCCTTGATACAGTTCTCTGCATAAGTAGACTTTGAACAGAAGGAGCTCCCCAACCTCCAGAGGTGTCTGTTTCTTTTTTTTTATTTCACTGCATAAATGCTTGAGCACAGCTTGATAAATCTGGGAGTCCTTTTTTGTCTTTTGATCTGTTACATGTGACAGCTAAAGAAAAAGATAGTAAATGAGAGTGATTTCCAGGGGGGAAAAAAGCCCCACTCGATAGTCTGGAGAGGTCAAAGAAGTGTGCTGACCACTGAAGGAAACTTGCCCTGCTCTGTTTGACCCAAGCACCTCCCAAGCTACACAAATAACAGGAAAAACCCCACAAGACCTGATTATAGAGCTGCAGCTTGCCAGGTGGCCACAGGCAATAGAATCATAAATGTTTATCAATTATTAAAATGTAGTCCTGGCTAAGACTGTACAATATATATTAAGCAGTGTTTGATTAAAACCAATGTCCTTCTGTTCTGATCTCTTTTTCTCTCTTTCCCCCTCCTTATTTTCTAATATTTATTTTCTTCATTTTTCAGCACCTCTTGCCTTCTCTAAGATTATTTCAGCAAGGTAGAAACTGAGCTAGACTGACCCAGTTTTCCTTTATGAAAGCAGCAAGCCCAAGGCTCTGATTCCTGGGAAGAATTAAGATCTTGAATGAACCAGGCTACAAAAGTTGTTCTCGGAGCCACAGGAGGAAGCTGTAGTAACTCAAACAGTATTTGGAGGGCCAGCAACTGCACTGTATGAATTGTGTTTTCCTTGGATCACATACGATGAGCCAGTTCTTGGAAGAGAGTCCAAAAACATGTTCAGGTTCTTCATGCAAAGGTGCAGATGACTCCCGACAACACTGCCCCATAAATCAGTGATAACATACTACTGCGGTACTGGCCATATGACCTCCATATGCACAGGTATGGCCTGGGCAGATGTAACACCACAGAATGGGAAAGCTTTTGACTCTTCCCTTCCCCAGACTAAAAATTTTGTGGGAGAATTGAATTCTAGCTGCTTAGGTATTCTGCTGGCAATTCCCAGCAACAGTTATGGTGAAACAGTTACGGTGAAATACACCCAGTCTGCATATAAATTTGGCTAGCTTTAAAAGAGTGGGGAGAATCAACCCAACACCAAAGCTCCCCCTCTCTCTTTTTTGTTCTTATGTGCTTTAAAGTGGCAAGTCAGAAATCGGGTATGTTAAATCGAAAAACTTGCAGCTGAAGTCCTTTCTGGCTGGGATTTTGCCTATACCAGTTCATGGCATTTCAGATGTACAGTGTCCATCCTATCTTGCTTCTATTTCAACTACAGTGAAGTAAGTGCTTGGCTTAAAGTGCATAAAACTTGCTTCGTGAATTTTATTAACAGGTTTAAACCAAAAAGAAAAAGTCTTAAATAATCTCAGTACCACGGCAACCATCCCCACAAATAGGGAGTGATGCCACTGTGAGTGCCTGAATCACTGCTCAACGCTGGGGTTATCAGGAGCCCACAACTGCTACAGTGCTTGTTCTGGTCTGGGTTTTGTCATTAAGCAGCACAAAGGGTTGTGACAGCCAGAGCAACTTTACTGTGGTCCCTACCGATTCAGTTGCACAAATTAAATTAAAGCAATTTGTTCCTGTAATTACTGGTGCTGCAGATCCAAAGTAGCTTAAGGACCTGAATCACAATCCAGTGTAAGGTGAGGCATTACCAAGCATTACTGGCTTTCTGTAGGTTTCCAGGTTGATTTATGGCTGCTTGTCACTGGGCAGGGCTTGGGCTCAGTTCTTAAGGCACGTGTAGGTGCCTCAGTTCTGAGAGAAGATCTGAGCCTGAACACGCTGCTAGTGGGAGGCAGTTTGGCTGGGCAAAACAAGTGTACTGCTGCTTCCCGAAAATGTTTCTTCCTCATTTAATGACACCTGCTTTAGCAGTTGTCCTGTAAGTTCATTTACACAATTATGCTCCCTTGTGGCACTTTACAGCTTTCTGAACCCTGATTTTTATTTTTTTTTCTCCTATTTCTCGTTTCCTATGTGCTACTTATCCCAGAAGATCTATTCCAGGAACTGACTTTATGTCCCAGAAAAGGCCCTCTATTCCTTTCTGTGTTTACACCTGCTGCTCTGCTCATCCCTTCCCTGCTGTGCATGACCTGCTACCCTTGCCTTCACTGTGCCTGGAAAATGTGTTTGATTATGAATTCATGACACTGGAGCCAGAGAAGTAGAACAGAGTTGTACAAGGAGTTAGTGTCTTCCCAGAAGACAATCTCTCATCAGCTCTGCCCTGGACATGTGAAACTTTTACTTGTCCCCAGGCAGTAGTAACTGTCCTCTGCAGTGGCACTTCCCATGTCTGCACAAAGTGAATGCCCAATGTTTAACAGGTGGTGCTCGCTGAATCCTCAGTGATACAAACCTGCACTGAGAGCAGCTTTGAGTCACGTGCATGTTGTTCAAATCCAAAGCTAACATACAGGACTAAGTCCTCCCTGTTGCAATCCTTTATAAATTAATTAGTGTGTTCAAAAATTCTTTCCAAACATGTTGTTGGCTGGTCTGAGATAGAAAATTGCTCTTTCTGGTTCAGCTGCAAATCATGGCTCTTGCCCAGAGCTGCTGGGGTGCTCCATAAGTAATTGTACATGCACTGTGTTTCATTACTGAAGCAACAAGCAACTCTGGTTAAAGAGCTGCTGTCTGGAGGGTCCGTTACAACCAGGGTTTGTTACTTGCTGACCAGGGATTCATGTTAGTGAACTTCATTCTACTTTGCAAGTCTATTACCTGAAAGGGAACAAAGGCTCTCTAGTCCTTAAGGGTCAGGGTAGTCAAGGTAAGGCACATTGGGATGTACTTGAACCTCTTCTAATACAAGTATATGAGCTGTGCTGCAGCTCCCTTGGACCTGAAAAGCCATGTAAACAGGAGGCTAAACTGATTCATTGCTTGGAGACACTAACAAAACTTGAGCTTTCTCCTTTTCCTCCTGATTTTTGTCCCTGAAGACTGTCTCAGAGTACCTCTGGCAGCAGACACTAAATCTCAGCGTCCTTAGTTGTAAGGCCAGTGCTGTCTGTCAGTGGGTACAAAGCTGGGTTTCCAACTGTGAACTGCTGCCTGACACCAAGGAATAAGGAGTATTAATGCCTATGGAATCCAGACATCTAAATCCCGGAGGCAACTCCAAAAAACCTTAGCTATCACTTGCGCCTCCTCCATTTTTCCAGTCCTTCCCCATCCTCTGCAATCTTGTTCTTTACTGTAGCCCGAAAAGCTGAGCCCATAACAGAAAAGGGACAAAACATTAAGAAAAGCCCAAATCCTCACACCACACCAGGTTTCCAATGTACTTGGGCACTGTGCAAGCTGTTAATAAAATCCCACAGCCACATGCAAATCTCCCGCAGCAACCCCCAGCCAGTCCCTGCTGCCAGCATCTCCTCTTGCTGCCTAGTGCAGAGCAGAGAGAGCAGGAGACTCCTCTGGCTTGCACACACCCCCATGATATTAAATGCTAGCTCTATATATAGCTCCTGCCTCACGCAGGAGCTGAGGCTTTCACACTCTCCCCCGCTGCACTTGCCAGGGTTATTTTTAGCATCAGTGACAAGGTTACCTGGATGATTCTGCCAAATCAGAATGAAATGCATTGAATTGTATGTAGATAACATTAGAGATGACAGCTGATCTTTTCTTTGTGCCTGCTCCTGCCTTTCTGGCTCTGCAGTAAATCTGTGCCAAGTTTTCCCAGCCTTGTGAAATCAGGGCAGTTCCCCAATTTCTAGTTCAGCAAAGTGGGAGTTTAAGCACAGTTGGACCTTCATCAAAAAACCTTGATGTTGAATATAGGCTTACCTCTAAGCTGGGGGTCAGCTCAGTACCTACTTGATTTCTGCATCAGGGCTACTAGTAGTTTGTAGACACCCTCTCCCTCCCTTTCTTGGTCAAAATCAAATATTCCCCAAAGTTCCATGGATTCAGTCCAGTTTCCCACTGAATCTCTCGGTCTGGAGGGCTGATGCCTTTTCAGTGCAAAGCTGGGCTGAGACATTACTGTGAGGAAGTGGCACTGGACACGCTGTTCTCAAAGCAGGGCACAGCTTTTGTTTCGTTGATAGGTAGAATTTTCCCTTATGACTGCTCCATGTTGAACTGTCATGCTTTATGCTTTTAGGCTGCAAAATCGGAACTGCTGTTTGCTTGGTATTGTT
Organism: Nestor notabilis; assembly: GCF_000696875.1. Lineage (NCBI taxonomy): Eukaryota > Metazoa > Chordata > Aves > Psittaciformes > Psittacidae > Nestor > Nestor notabilis. Next base: position 83,911 of record NW_009924439.1, on the reverse strand, counting down.
CTGTCTCCACTGTGAACTTCACGCTCTGTTATGTGAGGCTGAGGTACAACCCAGGCTCTAATCTGGGTGTGCATTTAGCTATGCCTGCAGTTTCTGGGCAAGTCAACTCAAAATGCCTTTCCAAGAACCTCAGGGCAGCACTAGAACACATTTCCAGATGCGGTAAAGTACTGAATGAGATACCTCCTTTTCACTTTACATTGCCAAGAAACCTTGCCCCAGCATGATCCACTTACTCATGCCAACATTTTCAATGTGGTAAAGATCAGGTTTAGGTATTTGAGCTTTGGTTCCACTCTGTGTCCACAAAAGCATCATTCTTCCCGTCTGACTCCTTTGATGCCCACATTGCTGTATCTGAATTCCTCTCTCCATAATCTTTTAAGTGCTGCTTAAAGCATCGTGTCTACTTATGCAAATATCCAAGGAGGTGAAACGGAACATGAAGTGAAAATTACAAGTGTAGTCTTTTCCAGGAATTCATGTTTTCATTGAAACACTAAGTAATAGTGGAGTGCCTTTAACTGTGGTTATACAAGGCGTGCTTGAGAAGCACCAGCCACCCAGGCAGTTTAAACATGAACTTTCTAAGCAGTCACATATCAAATTTAATTAAACAACCTTTTCCTGCGTCACTTTTCAGTCTAGCAACTATTTTACTCCCCCAGGTTTCAGCTTCTAGAACAAAGTAAGTCTGTAAGGCAGAAAACAGGTATTGCAAATAATCGTACTTGCAAATGTCTCTTCTGCCTTTTGACACAAAGAGCTCTCAATTCATGGAATTCCACTGAGGGCTTATTATCTGCGCTCCCAACACATAATAATGGGAACCAAGACCTGTTGGGAGCCCTGTTGCCTAATGCACAGTAGAATATTGCAAGTGCACACTATGCCTGGGGCACTGGGGACGTGTGAATTAGTAAAAGAAACACTACTGGAAAGGGAAATCTTGGGAAAATGGAATCTTGCCATTTTGGATGGCGGAGGAGGGAGACATGGTTGTTTCCATGGCAACAAGTGGGAGGCTGAATTGGCTGGGAGCAGGAAATAGGGAAATACACTTTTCAAAAGCAGCAGTGCACATAAATGGATACTTGAATCTGAACTCACGCTGCTGTCAGTCAGTGGTAGATCTAAAGTCAGTGGACTTGCACTGCTTAAACGTAGAATCTGCCTCAAAAGATATAGCAGAATTCCTCAATCTCTCTTTTGAGATGAAATGAATGGGAAAGTGAAGAAAAAGAAGGATTTTAGCCTTGACTGCATAAACACTCGTCAGCACGAGAGCAGAGAGCTGGTTTTCCCAGAAGGTTCACAACTACCATTGCAATGTGTTACAGCCAGAACCATTTAAAAATACTGCACTTTAGAGAAAATGTTGGGGTTTTTTATCTCTCCATTTTTGAAGTTACATAGATGCTGTTATTCAGTATACTTTGTATGTTACATACGTCAGCACAGCTTTCCCTCCAGAGTATAGCACTGTGGGACTGAGGCAGTTTGCTAGTGAGCTTTCAAATGTGTACAAATATGCTGAGAAATATTGGTCTTGAAAACAACTGCCTGTGTACTTGTACTGTGTACTTGCCATTCTCATGCAGCCAACCATTGAATAGCTACTCATTAATCTGCCTGGACACTATTCTTTTGTGCTAAAGTACAGGTCTCTAGTATGATGGCATATATGGGTTCAGAACCAAGCCAGCGAGTCCCATGGCTGTTATCAGTGTTGCCAGTGCAGCAGCAGCAGTGTGCTCTTATCTGCGTAAGTAGTTGCAAAATCATCCAGAGAACAGACATTTCTATTGGATCCCATTTCCCAGCCAGTACCTTACACCAGAACTCTTAGGATTCCTTAGTGATAAACTTCCAAGCTGTCACAAAGAGATTATGCTGCACAAGAATCGGTAAAATGGATGAATTTTAAGACCACAAAATCTCATCCAAGAGTTTCTCTCTTTGCAGAGAGGTTACATTTCAATGCTACTGCCAGGTTGTGCTCTGAGTGGGAACTCTGTGGTTGTCTGGATTTTGTGGAGTGAGACCTCATCAGTCCCAATCAGAAACTCCACAGGGATATCCCTAGGGCTTTGAGTCTTTGGCCTTTACCAGTACCCGGGTTTACTTTTTGTTTTTTTGGACACTTACTTGCTTTCCCTGGTGTAAATATTTTTCTGCATGCATCCACCACCTGAGCTTGTTTGCATGATCATGTTCTGTTCTGGTGGATGAGTTAAAAGCTGAGTTCTGCCAATGCACATATGTGCTGGAAGTTGTATGGGAAATCGCTTCCAATCTGTTTTGCCATTCCTGCCTATTCCAGCAATCTCTGCACCGTCTGTTCCCTGAGATGTGCTGAATCTTCCACATTCCGGGAGGAAGTTGCTAAATGAAAGCCTGTGTTCCACTGCTTGGAACAAAGATGGCTTTTAGCCATCCTCTAGAAATCACCAATGAGACTAATGGCCTGTACCAAAGACTGCTCCATAGGGTGACAGCAGACACTATCGAGGCTTCCTATACCTATAGAGAGCTTCCTTTACCTATAGAGAGTACATTTTCCAGTTTTTAGTAATGACCAACCCTTTTCCAGTAGAGCAGTTTCCTTTTTAAGTCCTTGTACTGACACTTGACTTTAGGTATGCCTCCTTTAAAATAAATATTTAGGCTCCTTATTAAGCAAGAGAAATAGTAAATGGAAAGGATAAAGCCTGTAGTTACGCTACTTGAAGCTGCGATTCCATTAGACGTTTCACACTAAGAGAAGTCAGACTGTATTGAAGAGAGATGTGACCTTCTAGGCAGCTCAGTAATATGAGGTAGGCTGGATATGTCACTGAATGTGATGGCTGAACTTGATTTTAGGGATGCACTGGGGTGAAAACCATTTTTTGTATATTTTAGAACCATAAAATTAAGCTCCTGACCTATGAAGACATTTCATGAGCAATTGATTGGCCCAAATACTGGCATTAACAATAGTGGAGTGCACCTTGAAATATTTCCCTGACATGAACACAGAAAGCTTGCAAGGTCAAGATGGTCAAGGCCATGGTCAAGGTCTGTGGCAATTTCCTTCCTAAGACAATAGGTATTAACGTGGCACATCTATGATTTACTCTGCCTGTACTGCCTTGGAACATAATGTAAACTGTAAAATGACATTCTCTTCTTGTATGGGATACACAGGGGATTTTTTGACAGGAACTGTCATCTGCTCTGTCTTGGGCAGTCACTGGCATGATGTGCTGTTCTCCTTTGGGTATTAAGTGCTACCATGCTACAGAGAACAAACAGCAGTCACTGAGACTGGAGGAAGGTGTTTACTCTATCTCCAGTGCTGCAGGAGCATCAGGAAGTGCACCAAAATCTTGTCTGTGTTCACTCAGCAGCTCATTTCTTAGCTGAGGGCAAGTGTGCCTATGGCAGTGGTGTTTTCCTCCATAAACTCTGGCCTATTTGCTTTGATCCATATGCATACTTCTCATTCCCTGTCCCCTGAGGTAAAGTTTAATCAAATGCACACACATGAATGGAGCTAGTCTAAATATCAATAAATGTTTCTTTCAGGAGAGGCTTGGGATATTTAATATTTAATAAGCCTCAAAAATGAACCTTTATTCATGTTTCTCAATTTGATTGCAAGTGTTTTGGCGGTGAGCAGTGTTTGCTGTCCCAGTGTGGGCAGGCACAGCGCAGATTATTTAACAATCCACTTTGTCTCATCTAAAATATTCATGTTTGCAGATATCCAAATGTAGCTCTCAAAAAAAACAAACCCCACACATAAAACCCAAATGGTGCAGTCTGAGCCTCATAGAACCTTAAATTTTTGCTCTAGGCTGCATGCCACAGTAATGCTGTTTCTCTCTTAGCTCTACCCTGTTGCCCTGGTTACTGATCAAAACCAGTCCATCCCTGCTGTCCCTGCTGCTGGCCTTGAGCAAACACCTC
>NW_009924439.1:68770-79926 GCF_000696875.1 Nestor notabilis | reverse complement strand
GGAGGGCCAGCGCTGCGAACCCTGCTTCTTCACTAAAGCAGACGTACAGCCACCACTGTGTACAGCAGCTTTCCCTTGTTCAAGTAAATATGCAGCTATAACAACTGCCTTTAGCCTCAAATTCACCTAGTGCTGACAAAGCAAAATCAGGTTAATGAATAATTCCATTCTTATTTTTGTTAAAGCATTAGCCTTTCTGGAGGACCTCAAAATCTTGACTACATCATAGAGTCATAGAATGAACTAGGTTGGAAAAGACCTTTAAAATCACCAAGTCCAACCTTTTACCCCAGCACTGCCAAAGCCACCATAAAACCATGTTTTTGAACACTTCCAGGGACAGTGGTTCCACAACTGCCCTGGGCAGCCTGTTCCAGTGCCTGCTCACCCTCTCAGGGAAGAAATTTTTCCTAATATCCAACCTAAACCTCCCCTGGTGCAGCTTGAGGCTGTTGCCTCTTGTCCTATCTCTTGTTACTTGGGAGAAAAGACTGATCCTCACCTTTCAGGTAGTTGTAGAGAGTGATAAGGTCCCCCCTGAGCCTTCTCTTCTCCAGACTAAACACCCCGATTCCCTCAGCCATTCCTCATCAGCCTTGTTCTCAAGACCCTTCACCAGCTCCATTGCCCTTCGTTGCAATGGAGCCACAAGTAGAGTTGGCAGACTTTTGTCTCCCACATTAACTTCTGACTTGTTTGCTATTGGATCAACGGAATCCTGACTGAAGAGGTAGTTGGGATTTCTTTTTTTTTTTAAGTGGTTGATGTGAAGGAAATGGACTTGGGAGTAGGTGACTGTGTCTCATCTGACAGTACCCAGAGGACGCTTCATTGTAAAGGGAAGTTCCCCCCTCTTCTTAGATAGACTTACTTTGAGAGTTTCATTTCAATTTGCTGCCGGATTTCCTGTCTTTCCTCATCTGTCCTTCTTGGGAAAATATTCCTGTCTTCCAGCTCCTGCTTACTTGGTCTGTTTCGTAGTTTTACTGCCAGCAGTTCTTTCTTGCATTTTCTTGGCAAAGTACCTGGGACATGCATTGGAAAGAAAGTAATTAGAAAGACAGCTCCTGGAGAGGAAAGGTGAACACCACATGAGCAGAAAACCTACAGAGCGACAGTGGTCTGTATGTCAGTGTAAATGAGCAGCAGTGCAGGGCTTGGACAGGAAACTGCATACAAATCCAGAAGGATCATATTCCTCTGCTGCCATTATTATCCATTAGAAGCAAGCAGTGCTCTCAGGTGAAAATTATTTGCAGCTGAGACATGATTCACATCACTAGTTTAGAAGTCAAAAGCTGTGCCTCTTGCCTCAGTCCTCTGAGCATCCCTATAGCCCAGAGCAATCCCTGTTTCCTGAACCGGTTAGTGGTTCCTTGGCAGGAGGACTGGATCACTGGATGGCAGAAGTGGCCGGGGCATGTACACCTTCCTTTCTGGGTCACCAGGTGTAACAAGGGATAGATAATGGTGACTGAAACAATCAAAGTTGTTGCGTGACATGTGTGTATATATGCACACACACATTTCTATGTAAAAATATACATAGAGATACATATGAAGTATCATTCTGGTTTTCTGGCATTAGAAATTAGAGGATCAGAACTGTGACCAGACACTGTGTCACTCTAACACTAAATATAAACCATGATGCATATCTACATCCTGTCCAGTGTGACAGTGTGTCAAAACAGAATTTCATTTATCAATCGCTATTATTCTGTAGGCATTAGACCTTTTCCTCTGAATGGAGCAGGGGCAAATATTCCAAGGAATGACAGAAAAGGCCAGGTTTTATGATGACTCGCAGAATGCTGGCAACTTCATTGGGCATTTGGGCAGTAAGAGACACAAATGGTTACTGTGATTGCATGACTCTGGTTGTGCTTACTGTAGAAAATGTAACACATGCTTTCCATCAAACCAGATAACCTGAAACATTGCCATTACAAAAACTGTTCAAAAACTGTTCATAGGAGAATGTGCAGCTGCTGTTTTGGGTAGGAGTCTACTGCTCTTCAGTGTGCTGGATGTGGAGTCCTTGATGCTGCCTCTCTGATGGCATTGGAAACATCCTTTTACTCTTACTAGAGAGAATTGTGTTTGAGTTTAGGTGTTTCTGTATCTCTGGTGGAACTCTTCAGACTTCAGCAGGCTAAACAAATGAAAATTGGACTCCTGAGCCTAGAAAACCATTTTGCCATGTGTTAGGGAAGTTATGTAGTAGAAAGGCTGTAAAGTAGAAAACCATCTTTATTTCCAAATGCAGACTGAAAGTCTGAGGTGATGTCCACATTCATGAGGAGTAGTTTGCTTATGATGGGGCGGGGAAGAAAAAGGAAGTCCTGTTAAAACCAGTGAGCTTCTGAGTCATACTGGTAGGACTGCAGTCTTCCGCAACCATGTCACAGGGAGGTTATAAGCAAGTAAACTTCCACCAGGTCCCTGCACACCTCCCGTTCTGTGCTGACTTTTCTGCTGTCCAGTCCAGGGCTTCAGGGAGTCTGAAAATCATCTTTGCAGAGCAGATGGGGTTTTGTGTATTGTCAGGGTACACAGGATCTACAGTTAAACCTTTGTATTTGCTTCATTTTGGGAGGGCGGTGTGTAATAGGAGGTTATTTTGGTTTGGTTCCTTTTTGCTTTAAAGGGTTTTAATTTAATGCCTCACCTTTTCTACAAAAGGTCACCTAATTTTTAAAGAAAATTATATTTAATTGGTATTTTTGTTTGGCATTTGAGATAGGATTAAAGTCTATTTTTTAAAGGATGCTCTGGAGATTGGCAAGATTCTAAATCCTGAATAGATTCTCATTCCCAAATATTGGGGTTTTATTTCCTAGGGATCTGTGGACCTACATTATTATTATTACTATTACTGTTGTTGTTATTATTTCTTATTATCATCACTATTGATGATAGTGCATGATTTCTTTATGCAGGGGGAGGAGTCTACACCACATCCACATATAAATGTTGGGAAGACTGGGTCAGGAAGTAGTTATGGTGTCCTTGTGTGAGCAGAAGCAAGTCTCTTAGCAGTTGCAGTGGTTTAAAATTTAACTTTTTAGAAACTAATCTCAGCTCAAAGCCCCACTTAAAGTCTAAAGCTGTGCCCTCATTTATCACCTTCCTCTAATGCTTTCAAAGTCTGTTGCAAACATTAATTAAATTAAACCACACAGCCCTCTGTGTAGTAGTAGGTATACGTTTAACAGATGGGTAAAGAAGTTAAATGATTTGGCTGATGCCACACACAGCCTTCTGCTAACTGAATATATGACTCCATCAGAAATATTTGGCTCATGAAGCCACAGACTTGGGGCTCTATCAAGGTTTTTCAAGCCTCCACCATACTGGGAGTGGGTGCAGAGTGGGCGTTTGCAGTGCTCGATCCATACAGCCCAGGAACCAACAGAATTCCTTCTGGAAACAATCTGGAACACACCTGGGGCTGGCAAACTCCCAGGTATCTCTGAACATGTTCGCATTTTCACCTGGAAATCTTAATGGGTCGGTAAGAGGAATTTGGTCATGTCAGGAGGTTGCTGCAGAGAGGCTGCATGTGTACATTAAGCCCAGTGGCTCCAGAAGATGATAGTCGTACGACCCATGTGCTGGCCATCTGCATAGTGCATTTGCAGACAGCTCAGTGTGTCCTGGCTGCACTGAAAGCAATAGATGTGCATGTGCATATGTCTGTGTCCAGAACTGCTTAGAACAAGGGAGTTCTACATGTGTAGTAAACCCTTTTTGTTTGGAGATGCACCCTAAACAGTTATTCTCCCATCCACTGGTGACAGTGAAGGTATGAGCATGCAGGACTATCCCTACTCCCTGCAGGCTGCTATGAAACTTCTTGCCGTACCATACCTGATTATACCTGATTTTTGCCGTACCATATTATACCTGATCTTTGAATAGTGGGAGAATCCCAGTGATTACTTGCTCACGTGAGTGAGGTCAGAGCTCATTTTCTGCTGTCTCTCATCTATGAGATGAAGGCCAGCTGAACCCAATGCTCCGCAGTTAAAAGACTGGACCTTTTTGCAGGAAGTCAGGTTTTGAAGCTGATGTGGAGGCACTGGCTAAAGCTAGCTCAGTGTATGCCCTAGAGGCTTCTATTACAAAGTGAGAGGGAACAAGGAAAAGACTTTGCTTGAGACAAAGTAAAATGAAGCTGCTCTTCAGAGTCTTGACTGCTCCCAGGCTGCTCTGCTACACACTTAAAAAGAGTCTACTACTTTGTGAAATTAAAAACACAAATCATATCTGAAAACATCTCAACTTTAACCCAAATCCTGCTGTGGTATTAGGGGAGTGGAGAGCATATAACCCACTCAGGATAAGCTGTGCTCACTTCATCCAGATGTCTGGATTTCTAAAAGGCTTATGCTATAACCACTCCCATGGTCCATATGCGCTGGGCACTGATTAATCTTTAGGGTATTTCACCAAATAAAAATGCAAGAGATCTGGATTAAACTGATCTGCAAGTCCAAGGAGCCGTTCCCCAGGCCTGAGCAATTGGGTTAATTGCTGAAAAATAATACCTGCCCCACAAAGTGAAAGGAGGGGATGATGTTTCCCCCGCATCAGGAAGACATGCTGGGAACCATTGTGTAATTCATCTGGTTTCATCTTGACAAGCCCACTGATGGCCAGTTCTGTTATTCCACCTGCTGCAGAAACCCGAATCTGAAGTTTCAGAATTAATAAACTAATAAATAAACCAAAACCAGAGAACAAAGAGGAAATAAAGCCACAAACTAATTTTCCCCAATCCATTTCAGCACCCCGAGGCAAATTCCTTACTGATCACAATCTCAGTAGAAAGTGAACTTGCAAATACCCTTATTTAGCTATTCTCTTCCTAAGGGTTATTTTTCCTGGTCAGAAAGGCATGTTCAATGCTGGTCTGCCCCATGACCAAACTGTCTTGGGCAGGATCTTGCCTGTAGCTCGTTTCATGGTTTATGGCAGCTCAGCCTGGTCACCCATAAGTGTTCTGAAAATTCACACCCTTTTCATGCTTGGTTTGCAGGTTCCTGACTAAAGTTCCTGGTTTAGTTCAGTCGAATCATGACGTTGAATTTCCTATATTTTTACTGTTCTTTCTATCAAGTAAAAGACAAAACCTAATGCTGCATGCTGATGGGAAGACCTTGCTTGCACTAGTTATCAGTTGTGGGCTACATGCTAGTTAGGTTATTTTTTAAGCTTGCGCACAAGACTAGTGTCTTGGCTGGTGTTTTTAGAGATTTCAAAGAATGATTTATTGAGGAGGGTGCTAGTGGAAAGCCAAGGTACAATTCCTCACTTTTTTCAGAGTTACCTGTACCAATCTCCCCCTAACCACAGGGCTGTTGCACTGTTCTGCATCGCAGTGGCAATGGCAAAGTTGATGACGCACTAAGGCAGGACACTGTTTGCAAAGCAACTTTGGATAGTTTTATCTCCTGACTTGCAAGCAAGCCCGGATTCCTTTGAACTAGAAAGAATCTGGATCTTTTCAGGGAATTATTCTGGCGCTATCCCTGTCACTTGTCACTAGCTCTCCTTCCTCTCTGAAATGCTAATAGATGCGTTTGAGTGAATGCTGGCACAAGCAGTGCCACCCAGTGTCAAGACGAGAAATATCTTGCTTATGTCCGAGCTTGTGAGAAAATGGGCAGCAACCGCATCCCCAAAGCCGCTGGGGGACTTTCGTGGTTTAAGCAGCTGTGTTGCCCAGCTTGCCCGGTACCTAGCCACAGCAGCCTCCTTCGACATCAAACAGCTGGAGCTTTGTGCGGCCTGGAGTTTTGTCCTGTGCCTACTATGTGCCTGAACTTAAACACCGGCAGAGCAAGCACCAGGCTTGTATAAAGAATTAGGTCTTCTGCAAATGCACATTTACAACCCTGCAAGGACAAGGCAGTCCACAATGATCTTCAGCCATGTTAAGTAAAACGATCTTATGCATAAAGCTCAAGTCTTATGATGACTTGGGTAAGTTTAAGGGGTGTATGCAACAGTTGTCTTCATGCAGAGGCTGAAGTTTAGGTGTGAAAAGACTTGAATGCCAAAAAGTGAGATTAGTGACAATGAAGAAGGCTGTATAGCAACAAAGAAATAAAAGAAAATTCTTCCTAAAAATTAGTTTTGCTAAAGCTGGAAAGCATTTTGCAGGGAAAAAGGGATTGTATTAATATCTGTGTCCTCTTTATCGAATGATAAACCACCTTTGTTTGCTATCTTTGCCCCCGCTGTAGATCTGCAGGTAAATACTAATACGTATATAATCATTGCACTAAAAAAATATTGCTAAGGAGAGCCGATTATTTTACTAAAGCCCACTTAAATCAGTGCTCAGGATTATACAGTACATTCCCCATATGTCTCAAGAAAGGGTAAAAAGGACCAAATAGGGAGTAACTTTCTCCTTTAAGACCTTTTCTCTAGATGTTTGTCCTTCCTACATTCACTGTGTCTTCTACTTTTTGCTGTACCATCACTGGTACAACAAATACATGGAATAATACTTGGAAAATGGAATGCTTCTAAACCATCCGCAGCATTGGCACTGGGTGTACAGAAAGCTTTGCCTCCTGATGGTGAGATGTGTCTGCAAGTGCTGCCATTCATAGATAGTAGTACAAAGGGGATGTAACTGAAGGGGTGGAGCATACTGACACATGGACATAGCAACAGAACTCTAAATGTCAGCTTAGTGTGCAGTACATACCGAGAAAAACATGACCACAATCACCATGACTCACTTCTAACTTCAGCTTTTCACCAGGATTCCTTGACAAAGGTAATGGGACAATAGAGGAATTTACACTGCTCAGTATTTTCTGGGGCGTGCTGCCTTGTTTAGAGCGTTGCGTTGCATTACCATAGTGTATCTTTATAATATGAGAAGTTACTTTCCTTACCAGAAATAATGGAGTCATTCAAAACTTCCTCATCCTGATAAAAAACAGAGTCTTCCTTGAGCTCTGAGTTCATGATCATGTTTTCTTTGTTCTCATCTGACTCTTTCACTGAGTTCCGCTTATTTTCTGAATCACTGCTGTAACTCAGGGAGTTCTCCTTTTCTTTGTTGCGCTCAATGCTAGATGTTCTGGATGGACGAACATCAACTCTTTTTTTTGGAGAGCCTTTGCTTTCTCTTCCGTGGAAGCTGTGGGTGGAAGGTATGCAGCCCAGTTTTTACAAAAGACTTTTATTGCCGTGATAGGAATTTATCATTACATGAGAATGAGCAAAATTTCTTGTAGGTTAAAAAGGCCAGAGCAGAGAGTTCACATGGGACAACATGGAAGGCATTCTCAAGACTGTGTTAAGAATGGCTAATCCAGATCTATTTTCCTGTCTATGTCATAAAAATAAGGTACGGAAGGGTGCTAATGAATTTCTTTGTTATATAGACACATGCTATACTGTACTGATTAAAAAAGCCACACAGCAGGTCCTTCTAATGTAAAACATACATGTCATGAAATATTACCAGTCTGTTATTTTATGATCATGACAAAGGTTTAATGGGACCTGGAAATAATATCGTATGACTCTCTTCCCTATGGAAATAGCTGTTATGGAATTAAGAAATGTTACCAACTTAACTCCAAAGCTGTGATGGAAAAGGTTATCTCTGTTCTCCTCTAAGATAAGAAAAGCCAGACAAAGGGCCCAATGTACTCCCACACAAGCATTTGTATTAAAAATGGGTACCATATATGCTCATGTATAAGCCAAGAGGCATATACTGAAATAGTAGCATTTCTCACATGCAAAGTGCTGATATTTAGAGCAGGATATGCCTTACCTACTATAACTTGGTATCTTGTGGGGAGATTTTCTTTTGCAATAGGTCAAGGATATCAAATTATTCTAGCTCTTTGAAAACCTACTTCCACGTCACAGTAGCCTTCTTATAAGGGAAGAACATGCTTTGGAAGTAACTGCCAAATTAAGCACTTTAATCAGGGATGGATGTTCAAAGTAGTGACATGAAGAGGAAGGCAAACTCAAGCTGTAGGAGTAAATAAAATGGTAATAACAGGGTAGGAACATTTACCAAGAAAAATTATTTAGTGGAATGGCTCTCCTCATGCACCCCTATAGCCAAGAGGCTGTAGGTACCTGTCCTGCCGGTGTTTGGTGGCCAGAGCCCTGTGGAGTTCTTCAATGACTCTGCTGGGAGGTAAAGGCAGGTGGACGGCAGCCAGGTGAGGGGAACCGGTTGGTGTTGTTACCTGTCCTCTGACATGGGGATCTGAACTTTTCTGGCCAGAGGGATGGAAGAGGGCAGCTTGTCCTGAGATTTGGGAGGAACCAACAATGACATAATTCTTCAGGATGGTAGAAGGAGGAGATTTCATGGCAGGGTCATCTATTTCACTTCCTGCTGTCAAGACACAAGAGGGTAAGAGGCTGAGCAATGCTTCTTATTTTTTGGCACACAGAGTCTGTACTGAAATTAATTTGTTGTGTTGAACAGAGGAAATGGTCATGTTTGTTCCAGCTGGCAGGTAACTGGTTAAGTTGAGTAACTCTCCCAATTCAAAAGGCTCATACTACACAGATCCGGATCTTTATCTAGCAAAACAGATGCCTTCTCCATTTCCCATCTTTCCCACAGTATCAGATTCTCTCTTTTCCCAGCCCACCACTGAATTCTTGAGTGCCAGCACTGTTCCTCCTAACCACCAGCTTGTGCTGCAGTAGGTTCCCAATCTAGCACTTTCACTGCTGGACCCTGGCAAGACTGTATTAAAATTTATGCACTGTGGTTCTCAGGCAGGACAAAATGTACCAGTGTCTATTATCTGCTCCTCTGTGATTGCTGCACATCTTGGACCGCTGGCTTTCATATGCCAGTTGAGGAAATGCCAAAATCATTATCATATGAGGATAATGTTTGCATAACAAAACCTGCCAAATGAAATCTGAAAGAAAGATGTGGTATTGAGCACTAAGATGAAAAAGGAAAAGTGGGGCAATCTAATCTGGTTTTTACCCCCATACTCAGATATTTTTTATGCAATCTGAGCATTTTATTGGAAATCAGACTTTGATATATACATTTCTCTAGCACCCAAATCCAAAACACAGTTGACATTTCCCTGGTTGTAAATTGGGTAGCTTCACACTCTTAAGATAAGTGAACATCTGCCCTGAAAAAGATGCTGATTAGTTTTCCTGTTGTGCAGTTCTCTTCCCCTTTCCCCTACATCTCCAGCCTAAGCCTCTGGCACACAACGTTGTTTATACCGGCAGCTCAGTCTGGGTGTAAAGCGGCAGCGCGAGTGCTTCATGCGAGAGTATTTCTTTTCTGTTGTTGCCACCTGGTGTTTAAAACAGGAATTTAAACTGACACAGCTTGAACAGCTGTTGTACAAACTTGTTTTCACAGCTAATTTTTACTTTTTTCACTTACTTTCGAGATAAATCCTTCAGTTCAGAGCAGAGAAAAACTTCTGCTCAGGCCAGGATTATCCTGTAATACCCATGTAAAATGTCTTGGTTCCTATTACCAGGAAAAATTACTTACTAGAAAACTGGTATACAAGTGTAGGTTTGAATATTAATTTCAGTTATTAAGTATTTCCTCACAGACCCAGCATCCCATGTAACGGTTCCTAACTACATGCCTTTTCCTGAGTTCCCTGTGGGAAATCTGGTGCAGCTCCATGAGGGCAGTGCTGCAAACAGAGCAGGGCATGGAGGCTGGACAGCAGAATTACTGAGGACAACAGCAAAAGCACAAGTAGGAAGAAGAGCTGCTGTAGCCATAAACGAAATCAAACATTTGAGAGTGACAGCACTAAGCTTGGTCTTTATTTCACATCCGTGGGTGAGGAGGAGAGCATCCTTCGATGAGGAGAGTTGCATCCACAATAAAATCTTCCCTCTTATGTTAAGCAAGGTCCAAATTTTTTTTTTACTTCTTTTCAAAAGGCATTTTTGCACATTCCTCTCCCTCCAAGCCAAACCCAAATCAATGGCCAGAGCTTCACTCATCTCTCTGTGCATCCAAGAGGCAGTGGACAAGCTAATCCAAAAGTCACCCTGTTTGAAATCTGAAATGTCTGAAAGCACAGGGGCATTTCTTCAGGAGTCTTGGTGCCCAATGTGTAGTGTTGGCAATGAGCCACCTTCCCACCCCAGAGTTTCTCCTGCGCTGATCAGGATGGCTGCTCTAGCCAGGAGAAAGCCAACCTTTGCTGAGCAAGTATGCTTTTTGGCACTCAAGGGGATTTTGATTATATGCTACTGTGGAGATGCACAGAGGACATTTATGGTCAATCATTGTCCATTGAATCATGGCCTGAGGGGATAAAAAAGAAACCCAAAACAAAAAAAACCACCATAAGTCACTTTATGCCACTGAGCAGTGAGAGTAGAGCAAGAACCTTGGGTTCATCTCAACCCTAACGCAGGATGGGAGGAGACTTTGGTTTATCTTTATACTGGCTTATTACTGGAACAGGTCAAGGGCCTCATTGCATCTTGATCCAGTATTGAGAGTTTCCTTAGATCACACCTTATTTGTCCTGATGACAGCTGCTCAATGAATAATCTTGCAAAGTGATGTCTTGGCACCTTGTCCTCTTCCCCCTCTGTGATTAATTGGTGCTTGGCTTATTTCTTACTCCTCTAACAGCATCTCTAACATTGTTAAAGGGGGAAAGACTAAACACAAAAGATCTTTTCACCCTCAGCCTGTTCATGCTGCAAGGTGAGCAGAACATTGAAGTGATCCGAACAGCAGCTCCCAAGGAGCAGTCTGATACCATTTTGAATCCAGCTCCCACTTAAGCTCTTACAGCTTTTAAGTGTGGAAAAAATACGGTATTTTCCATGGAGAAACAAATACTTTAAATTTTTCTCAAAAAGACTGAATCCCTGATATTTTCTATGAACCCCAGTGGTCAGATCACAATGACCTTCTGATATTTTATTTCCTGGTGACTTTGAAAACCCTATTTATTGTGCCAGTACATGAGTGTGGATGCGAATCAGGGCTGAGATAATGGCTGTCATTTTCGAGTGTAAATATCCAACAGGTCTGACATTCTGATATCAGAACTTGATTATAATTGCAATAAGGCCTTTTTAACTGCTTTTACCGTATGTACGAACCCTAAAATTGGAACAAACTAAAA
>NW_009924439.1:65186-68739 GCF_000696875.1 Nestor notabilis | reverse complement strand
TTTGAAGACTCTTTCTGCAGTGGCAGAATGTTGGAAAATGTAACAACATTGGCAATACATTAGAAAATCAGGCCCAGAGGAATTGCTTTTGAAACATTCCATGAAGTCTGGCATGGAGGATTGCTTTGTGGAACCCAGGTGCATCACTTAAGTGTGTTCTGTGTAACTAGACCAGATTTCATAGCTCAGTTTTAGACCTACCCTAGAGAGCAACCCCTTCAGACAGAAACCTCTACAGAACCTATTGACTTGAACTTGATTTTGGCTGTTGTACTGTTATCCAATGGGAGTCTAGGTAATGAAAACATTTAAATCTTCCTTGTGTTTTATGGCATATCAATATGAGCATCTGATTCAGCAGATGTTTGTGGTCAGTTTGATTTGTTTTACGTGTGGTTAGTGCAATGGACTTGCAACAAATAATCCCCTGAGACATTCAGGTAAATATGTGAAGTACAAAGATCAGTGTGTTGTTATCGAGCAACCGGACCGCTTGGTTCATGGAAATCATTAGTGTTCTGTTCACTCCATAGAAGTAGTCTGATTTACAGCAGCTTGTGACTTAAAAAGGATGTGAGAAAAAAAGGATACACTGTGCTGTGTAGGTGAACAACACAGAAGGGATGGGAAAGTCTTTACTGACCAGTGATGACTGACCTGTTCCGCTCTTTGTGATTTTGGAGATTGCCTTTGGCGGTGGAGCTGGGAGCAGCGGAGGGCTGGGAAGCTGTGCTGGGTTTCTTTCCGTCTGTTTCTGGGGGGAATCTGTGGATTCAGATACAAGTAAGGCTTGTGGACTGTCTTCAGATGCTGGCAGGCTGGCATCTTCTAATTCTTCTGTGGGTGCTGAAGGTTTCTTGGCTAGTAGGAATATGAGCAAAATTAATGGAACATGAAGTTAATAATGATAGGCTGGGGGCCAATGCCAGGAACAGTCAGAAAAACAGAACACATGGCACACAGATCGAAATGCTGCTTTTCCATAGTGAAAATTATTGTGTGAAACAGCCAACCAGCCAAGGCAGGTGAAGAATAAAATGGATGAGGATATTGAAGAAAAGTTAGTTTTGATGTTACTGAGAAAACTGCTCAGTTTCCCTTACTTCCCTAAAGCCTTTTTCCCTTTCCCATTTTTTGTTCTTGTTAATAATGAAGACAGCAAGGCAAAGCAAGTTTTGAGAACTGCAGTGAATTTTCTTCTAGCGTGCAGCTGCAGTGGCACAGTTCCTGAGTGAGTACTCTTCTATGCAAGGAACACACAGCCAAAGGGCAAAGAGCATCAGACCGGCAATACTACACGAAAGCTGACTTTCCAATTGTTTGTTGTACACATTTATTTTCACAGTTCAATTTTTTTCTTATTTAATACATGACTTCAGCTTGCATCCCAAGTCTCCTCTTACTGTACCCAACTCCAGAACAGTTGAGCCTTTCCTGAGGTTAAAGCTGATAACCAAGAAAAGCCATGAAAAAGATTTGCCATTGGATCTCAGCAGCTAGTGGGGAACAGAGAATTGGTGAAGTACTTAAGAAAAACTTCAATCACCAAAGAGATGATGAAGCAGTGGCTCGTTTCAGGGTTGTCTCCTGAAAGATGGTAAAAGCACTTAGCTCTTAAAGTCAGTGCAGGCTGAGTCACTGAGCAGTTCACCAAATTGACCTGGCTTTGATGAGAGCACATGGGAATAGATCCAGAAAGGCATGAAGCTGAAGCAGGACATAGGTGGGATTTCAGTCACGAAGTCCAAAATTAGCATCCTTGAATCCTGCTCAGATATCCTCTGACTCTGGCACTGCTTAAACTCACACAGTGCATCACTGTTTGACTTTCCCGCTCTGTTACACATCCTGATCTCTGCCGTGTCATATGTGAGGACCCACAGAGATGCTGGATGCTGACTCTGATCGCAGACCCCAGCCATGGCCAGGATCTCCCCAAACTGCATTTCCAGTGACAGCAGGCTCAGTAACAGCCATGAGGGTTATTTTTCCTACCCTAGCAGGTGAAGCACCTATCCAAATGGGGAGATCAGTGTTTAAGCCTCTCCTCAGCACAGAATCATAGAATACTTTGGTTTAGAAGGAATCTTTAAAGGCCATTTAGTCAACCCCCTCTGCAAT
Organism: Nestor notabilis; assembly: GCF_000696875.1. NCBI lineage: Eukaryota > Metazoa > Chordata > Aves > Psittaciformes > Psittacidae > Nestor > Nestor notabilis. The sequence continues at coordinate 66,618 of NW_009924439.1, read as the reverse complement.
GAGGACAGACACCTTCAACTAGACCAGGTTGCTCAAGTCCCAGGGCTTGAATGTTCCCAGAGTTGGGCCATCCACCACCTCTCTGGGCAACCTGTGCCAGTGTTTCACCCTCACGGTAAAAAATTTCTACCTTATACCCAGTCTAAATCTCTCCTTTTGTAGTTTAAAACCATTAAGCTCCTTTAAGTACTCAGAGGTGTCCCCTTAACGAGCCTTCTCTTCTCCAGGCTGACTCAGCCCAGCTCTCTCAGCCTGGCTCCCCAGCCGAGCTGCTCCAGTCCTTGCAGCAGCTCCGTGGCCTCCTCTGGACTCGCTCTAACAGGTCCATGACTTTCCTGTGCTGAGGACTCTAGGGCTGGATGCAGCACTCTAGGTAGGGTCTCACCAGGGCAGGCCATGACAGTGGTCTAAACTGCTTGGGTTGGATAAATGGCAAATGCCACTCCTTCTAGCATTCTGAATTATCCAGCCAAAGCACCTTTCTTCCAAACCATTCTAGGGCATCTCCTAAAAATGCACAGCAGTGGGCACCCACAACTGCCACATCACAGAGCTTTTCTTGGCTCAGTTTTACGTCTTGTTTGGAATATAAACTCTATTAATGAATCCTCGTGTTCAGAGTGCATGGGGAGGCACCAGAGCACTTAGGCAGTTGGAAACAATAGCTCTGGCAAGATAATAGCATTTAATTTGTTGACAAACAGATTAATGAGTGTGCCTAGAAGAGGAGGAATGAGTATTTATCATTCAAAAAAGACATGAAAGTAGAATTAATATGCATCGTTACCAGGAATTCTTATGAAATCTGGCTTGACAGGAAAGCTGCCATATGTGATATATGCCTGAATTATAGAAGGAAGTAATTTTCTTTTAAGTATACTTCTAGGGAAATGCTTTGTTCCAGGCTGACAACACTTTGTATTGTGTGCCTATTGCATAGAAGACAAAATGTGGAATAGAGGAAGAGAAAAATAAAAGTCACTAATAGGTTACATTACAGAAAGATCAAGAGCTTCGGTAGACATTAGTAGCTTGATAGGAAAATTAGTCAGATTTGAGTGCATTCCCCTGAGTGGAGCAATACTTTCTTCTGGCAGGAACTTCCCTGAAATCAGTGACAAGAGCTGTTCAGCACGGATGTGGAGGAGCATCTGTACTGGGACCTTTCCTATAGAGGCACACTTGGCCTCAGTCAGATAGATCATTTTGTTTCTGAACTCAATCCTGTTCTGAGAGTGTATCACAAAACCAAACTGGCATTGCGCACTCTTGTCCAAGAATGTCCACTTTACATTCGCTGCAAAGAATGGTTTCCTTCTGGTTTTTTTCTGTGGTTGTTTCTGGTAACAAGAGCACATTTGGCTCAGTCTGAAGGCAGACCTAAGTCTTGAGTACACAAACCTATTAATAGATTTCATACCGCAGAGAGACT
>NW_009924439.1:16323-65155 GCF_000696875.1 Nestor notabilis | reverse complement strand
CTGAAAATATTCCAAGTGCTCAGCATAGACTCCTTGCTGAAGTAGCTAATTATTCATGGAGTGCCACTTGTCAAAATGCCATCTCACTGCTAGGTAGAAACCCTCCCCTCGGGACTCCTCCCAAGCCCTTTGGCTTGGTTAGGTGGGAAAAACTGCCCTCTTTCTGCCTTGGCTGTTCTTTTTCTGTGTATTGACCAAATATGAAGTCTACAAGTATTTCCTGGCTTTTCCTCCTCTTCCCCTCCCTGACCTTCATGCCACATCTTCAGGATGAAGTATGACACATTGGGCATACAGCAAATAAATCCATTTTGTTTCTAGCTGGTCAAATACTCATATGAATTTGTGAAAAGGCACCTCCTGCAATGGGCCTGGATTGAGCCCGAGGACAAATGTTATGAAAGACTCAACATTATAATAAACTTAGCAATACACTCTGAATGGGTTTTGCCTCAATTTTTAGGGTGATGCAAAATCAAATACAGCCATAGAGTTTAAGGAGAAAGGAAAACAGCATAAAGGGCATGTATTAATAGAGGCTGTCTATGTCCAATTATCTAATTTTTTGCTCTATTTTAAGAAGCAGAAAAGAGGATAAATCTTTAGAAGCCCACATACTGTGTTTTGGGATATTTCCTGATGAAGTAACAGATGTAGTTGAAATGAAGAAGGTGATGGGTGATGGAATGGTGGTGTTAAGCTTACAAAAAAAAATCCTTGTGGTGGGCAAACTTGAGGAGAGGTACTTCTGGGGAGACAGAAGAGATTCTGTTATAAAAGCAATTCAGAGTGGAGTGGACTTGAGCTACAAATGGGCCAGAATAGCAATATTATATAAAAGCATAAAGGAACAAAATTGCATGAGTCATGGGGGTGGAAGGGGCAGGAGGAAAAGGAAGTGGGAAAGGATAAAGCAAAGAAATGGAAAATCCTTCAAAGAATGGTTTCCCTTCTGAGCTGCTGAAGCAGACTGAGGGTGTAAGCAGGCAGCATTGCTCAGCAAACCACAGGAGGTAGGGGTGGGCTTGGTGAAAGTAAGGGGACCCCGAAGAAAGCAGGGCATGGGGGGTGGTTTGGAGAACAAAAGGCAACCAGAGCAGATGGAGATGGTGTAAAGACTGACCAGAGGGCAGGAAGATCTATAATCACTACATGGCACTCCTCACAAACTAGGATTAAATATTACATCTGCAGCTTTGCATTTCTTGGTTGTCAGGAAGAGAATGGAAACCCTTCAGCTGTTGGATGGTGCCTGGCTGCTCTGGTCCTAAGGAACTGCTGTCATGGATGAGCTCTGCTGGAGCACAGTTGCATGAAAGGAGCTTTGGTTAGCTTACCTGTGCTCCTGGTATTGAACTTCATTTTTATTTGCTGCATGTTGTAGACAGGGTGATGGTATGGACAGCGTGAGCTGTGTATTGACATTGTTCTCACAAGTCAGGACAAACCATTTCAGGCTTGGCACAAAAATTTAAGAAATGTTTTTGAGAAGCTTGTTTCATCTTCTCAGCAGTCACTGCTAATACCAAAGGGGCACCATGCCAAGACTGGACTGTCTCATAATCAAATAAATCTCATTATGGCAAGCTTTGTGTGGACCTCAGTTTGGTAGCAGTCTCAAATCACCAGTTTTAAGTACTGATTGATAACCTCATATGAGCTGAGCTGAACCAGGTGCCCTGAGCCTTTAATGAACTAATGTATTTGACTCCTTGTAAAGCAACTTAGCAGAACTATTTTTTAAATATTTCATAGTTTTTTGAAGACATTTCTTATCCAATACCTGCATCTTCTTTCAGCTCATCCAGATGCAGCTCCTCACCAAACAAGGGCACAGCCGTGGTGGCTGTTGCTGTACTCTCTTGCTGCACCTCTTCGGAGGCAAGTGCCTGGCATGCAGGAGCTGGAGGGTCACTCTGCGTTGCTCTCGTGGCATCATCACCAGTGCAGGCTTTGCCTTCAGTATCTAAAACACCAAATCATTTAATCTTAACTAAACCATGAGAAGTGAAGGCTGAAACTCCCTGTTGTCCATTTGCGGCAAGTCTCAAAGCTGCTAGTGCTCGGGGAACTGAGATTTGTCTTAGAGCAGCATCTGATCTCTAACAGTGTTAATAAGCACATGTAATGCAAAACTTGTGGAGACAGGCCCATCTGGATGCTAATATCCATACAATTTTCTCAACAGGACACTTTTTTCTGTGGGCATTCAGCAGCCTGGGCCACTGTGCTCTGGAAGCACCTGCTAAGTGGAAGATGAGCACGAGCATGGGGAACCAGAGGTCTCTGGGAGAAGGGAATTCCTTGCACGAGCAAAGCTCATGGTGCAGTGTGGTCCCAGGTTGGTCTGATGTGTCAGACTGGTGTCAGGCTCTGTGCATGACACAGTGCCAGGCAGCTGCCCCAGCAGTAATGCTGGAGCCTTAGCAGAGACGAGGCTGCTAATATTCCCTACCAAGCTGTAGGTTTTGAACATAGTTTTAGTTACTCAGCTTTGAAAATCATGTCCTGTGTGACTGAGCTGATCAGAAATTCAAATCCCTTTTCGTGCAGACCTAGAAACTGCTCCCTTTGCTTACTCAGAAAGATTTTTGTGCCAGTGATCCCTGCAGCTGTACGCATCTTGATGACTGAAGCTTTTCTAGTATTCTCCTATTCAGGCAAGACTCCTCAGAATACAAACTGTCCTTTAATTCATGACTCTCCCAGAATTTACAAGATCTACATCACTGCTGCAAACCAAAGCAAGCAATTACTTCCCACTGTAGCCAGGCGTCGTGCTGATGGACGTGTCTGCTGTCCACCCCTGACCTCCTCACTTGTATTTCTCAGCCCTAGACACTCCTTTCTGGAAGCTCCTGACAGGGCTATGTTTTCTTGCAATGATATCATGACAAGTTTCTTAAACATTGATTTAAAATAGCTAGCATGCATAGCTACCCCTTTTTAATACCATTTGGACAATCTGTGGGGTAATTTATTGGGCTTTGGGGTAAGGGAATCAGATTTTGGCCCAGAGATGCTGCGGAAGGGCTGCAGTATTTTTGTACGCTGAGCTCACTCAGTCTGCCTCATAATCACGTTTGGTGAAAAGTTACTGTTCTTAAAATAGCCCTTGCAGTAGCACAGTTGCTATGATACAGTGAAGGGGAGGGGGAAAAAGTTCATTGCCTACATTTCAGCTCATTGTGAAGGCAGCCTATAGATAATCATCGGTGTATTAACAGCTGCCTGCACTATTTGACAGGCAGCCCTTATCTCTCAGCTACATCTGACTAGTTTAGTGCTCACAATGGGGAGAAATACTGGGGGAAGCTCCCTAAATGTTTTCAAGGTAACTACTTTGCAGGTTGCTCACATCCTTGGAAGGGCAAGCTACTGGCAGCAGAGCCACAGCGAAACTGCAGTCTGAGATACAAGTTCCAATGGAAAATGGAAAGTGTATTGACTAATGAAGTAATGACAGGCGAAAACCAGCCTTGTTCAAGAATTTATGTTGAGGAGCATCTGAGACTCACAACAGTGATGCTGCTGCTCAGAAATGATCAGCTTGTGCTTAGATCAAAGTGGGTGTGTGCTGGGTTGGCAGTGGGTCCGAAAATGATGTTTTAGAGGTTGTCTGGGGACAGAAGAAAGCACAGACCTTAGATCCACTGGTAAGTAAAGCAGCAGTGTCTTGAGTATTGCAAAGTAACCAGAACAAGTAGAGCTGTAATTTTGTTGGGAATGAATCCCATGATATGCCAAGCCCTGAACCCTGTAACGTCTTAGAGTGCAAGTTGGTTCCCTAGAGTGAAGCTGTGTTTCAGGTTCAGGAGTTTTCAAGGGGCAGGTTGGCATTTGCCCCATGTGAGCAGAGCTGGAGAGGACAGGAGGGTCCAGGCTGTGCCTATGTGGTGTGTCTGAGCAGCCAGGCGTCAGGGTTGGGTGAGGAGAAAGGGTGATGTGACCTGTCCAGATGACTCATCACCAAAGCAAGGACGCTGCAGTTTCACCCTGGGCTGCTCGCAGATTGGTGCAGAGTCTGCACTAACTTTCTGGTTTGCTCTGAGCCAAACGGTTCAGCTCAAAATGCTGCTTGACAGACCCTGTGCTATGAACTGGAGTGTGACCCAGCTGTTGTAAATGCATGAAGCTGTTCTGGAGGTTTCTTGGACTACAGCTGCATCCCAGTTTTGGACTTTTTTTCAGGAATCAGGTGCTTGGAAGTGGAGTAGAACCTGGTGAAACAGAGGGATTTTAGGGTTTTACTGTAGTCTTCTAGCATAGCATTGCTGCCTTGACAGTTGCAACTTACTGTAAAATGAGGATTTAGCCTTGAAACTGCTGCCACTTCAGCTCAGTCCAAGTAGGGCACTAATCATTTACTGAGAATTATGTGGGTCAATTTTTTATTCCAGTTAATAAGCTGCTTCTACTAATAATATAATAAAATAACCCTGGAGATTCACAACACTCAAGAAAAACAACTTGCAGATGGCTGCAGTGTCCTTCAGCTGGCTGTTGGCCATTCTTTCCTTTCTAGGCAGCAGGGTGGTACTCAAAAGGTTTGATGTTTACAGGAGCTCTATGCAACTTTATTGCAGGCAGGTAAAGCAGTCTGTTTGCAAATGCCTTTTTTAAAAGCACAGCTTGTCATCACTCCTCACTGGACTATATGTATTTATTTAAACTATTTAAATTTTGTTAAAATGATCTTGCAACTTAGGACCATCTGTTTTCCTCCCAGATCTTTAGGCAGGCAAGAGGTTTATTGAGTCAGTGCTCTATGGAGTTTTATTTTAATGTTCTTTTGCAAAGCTCTAGATAGGCATGTCTTCAAACTAATGGAATATGGGGAACTTGCATACTTCTATCAGAAATGGGGTGTATTTTTCTATTCAATAGTGCTTATGTGCTAACAAGGCAAACAGTTATCTAGAAATATGAGAGATGCAAAGAGTTCAATGGACAGGAATTAAAAATGAGCTTTCTGAAAACTTCCATTTTAAAACAAGATGATGGTTTAATAGATTTTTTATTTTTTTCAATTTGAACATAAACCTAATATTAAAATATCTCCAATAAGCCAATACAAAATTTGCTTTATGGTAATGAAAAAAATCCTGTTTCAAATGTTCTTTTTCTGACACTTCAGTTGCTCGGTTACACTCCAGCATAGCATCACTGAGTATTGTCCCCCAGGCTATTTATAGGCATGGCATTTGTTTTATACAAAGAAACTCAATTATTAGTTTCAAAGAACATAATTTCTATCTATCAGATTGGTCAAACACAGAAGACCAGTCTTTCTCTATGACAGAGACTGCTATGAAGTTTCCAAAGTAAAGAGGGAATTTTTACTGTATTTCTCCATCTCTGTTTGGGTGGAAATGGCAGTTGGGATGTTGTCCATAGCACTGGTAGCTTGCTTGACCTTGCAGAATATTCACCCAGACCTCTGCCTCTCTTGAGCACCTGTCAGGGCTGTGGGGCAGGGGTATACAGAACCACAGCCCTTTGTGCCTGTTTCTGACACTTTATCATCTTTCATTCGGTGACTTCTGCTCAAACTGGTTTGTACTCAGGAAAGCTTTAAAATGACACTTCAAAATGCTTCCATGTGAATGAAAACCAGGCAGAATGGTAATATGTTTTGTCACAGACCTGGTTTACCAGAAATACAGCTGAAAACATCAGATTAGTATCATTTTGAGATTAGGATTCATGAGTTGTACACGTTAGCTGAATGCATCTGTATGTTTAAGTTTATATTTATACCAGCTTTAGCTGACTTTCTTAGCAGTAGGATTTAGCATAAAACACATATCAGCTCAGCTTGCAACATGTATAAATCAGGCAAAGATGGCGTTGCATTCAAGATGGTAAACCATCAAAAAATAAACTAAATGGATAGATTGCAGCAGGGAGGCATTGGAAGACAGACATGCTTAACTTGGATACTAAATGTTCCTCTCTGTTCAGATTGAAGGTTTTTCTTTTGCAACTATGTTTCCTGAAAAAGACTCCAATAAAAAAGATGAAGAAGTTTTACTTACCTTGTTCCATCATCTCCAGAAGGCCTTTCTTAATGAGCTCATCCCGACCTTGTCGTGCTGTCTTCTTCTCCAGCACTGCACAAAGTAGTAGCATAACACAGCACCAGTTAACAACAGACTACTTATATAATGGAGTGAGAAAGATGCAAAGTGGAAATTCTCTCTAGTCTCAACTACTGTGTGCTTGGAAAAAAGCAAGGATTTTGTTTTGAGGAGCATGGACTGACCAGCCTGTTTGTGCATTTTCCTTTGTTAAAACAGCTGTAAAATCACATACATGCAGAGCTGGGATTTGTGATCTAACCCACTATCTGATCACATTGAGTGCAGAGTAATGGGGATATTAGAGCCTTCATACTGTTTAATATGGGACGTTGGAGCTGCATCAGGAAGCAGTGCCCTTTATTGTAACACTCCAGAGGATATTGGGGCAAGTGGAGGGAATTGCACCATCCTACCTTAGGAAAAGGCAAGAGTTTGTCTCCTTCCTGATGTCCTGGGACATCCCTGGAGACTAGTGAGAGAATGCAGTGCTGTGTGCATGACTCCTTCACCACAGAGACAACTGCTTGAGGGAAGGTATTTCACATGCTGTAGCTCCCTCCTGTCACTTTTCATAATGTTACTGTGACCTATATATTACCTCAAATAAAAGGGGTGATGATGCTTGAGGCCATAAATGTAGCCTATTTTGGTGAAAGGACAGCCCATGGAAAGCAGCCTGTGTTGAGGCTTGGGCTTCACTCTCATATTGTGAGCTTTTCTTCTAAATGTACTATATAGTATTATATAGGAAGTCAGCCTATATGGACTCTCTAGCCTTAAACATTACTAATCTGTAGCATGCTGAAATCTGTGAATTAGGTTTAGGTTAAGTCACTATTAACATTTCCTGGGTAAGCAAATCTCACCCAAGCTAGTTTTTGCTGGGTGCAGAATCACTCTCCTGTTCTCACCCTACCTGCAGATGTCTGCTTTAGCTTCTCATTTTTCTTTTTCCGCCACTTCCATGGTTTGAAGATCCTGCCCAGTGTTGCCAGTTTGCTGTTCCTCCTCACTGGTGGAGTTCGAATCCCTGAGACCAAGTAGTCAGAACGCATTGCAGGGGACTGCTCCATCTCATCTGAGAGGGGAAGAGAGGAAAGCCAGCTGTTAGACAAAGACCATCAGCATAGACTTAAAAAGGGAAGGCAAATAGAGCCTCACCAGCTACCAAGCATCCAGTCTAGTCACCGAGATAAGCAGTGCAAGAGTCTGAAAGCCTCTGCATTGCTGGAGCCAGTGGCCAGGCTGAGAGGTGTTCAACATCACTGTGCCAGCCTGGTGCTTCCTACCATCTGCTCTCTTGACTCAGCCCTTGCACAGTACCTGTCTGGATGCCAAATGTTTCAGTATCTCCACTGCTGCCATCCCCTGTGGATTGATCAGGCCCATAGAGAAGAGCATGTGCTGAATTTGTACACCCTGTGCTTTATTCCATCGCTTTCCTCGTTTTGCCCATGCCTGGTACTCTCCCTCCCAAGGGCTGTGTGTAACTGCATTACAGCTTTCTGAAATGTGGAGAGCTGAGAGCTCCCAACAGCTTTAATAGAAGCAATAGAAATTTAACGCATCTGTAAATCAGGCCCATGTGGCCTCCAGTTAATCATGTAAATGTAATGTTCATTTAGAAAAATTTAGACCTTTCTGCAAAGCTGAGAGCAAGTGTGAGAAAGCTCAGGTCCCTTCTGGATTCCCAGCTTCTGGTTCTGCTCTCAGTACACAGGATATCACTGCCTTTTAAATGAACTTTTTTCACATAAGCTAACACAGAGCACACTGACTGGTGTGAGCTAATGCAAATCTTCTATATAAGAATAGTCCATTTGATACATGGTACGTAAGTAAAATCTTAGAACTGTTGTGCAAATTTATTCCTTGAGGAAGCTAAAGGGAAAATTCTTTCCCTTTTTTTCCAGCCAACCCACAGGAATTCAGAGATGATGTTTCAACTGGAAAAGCAATTTAAGTGTTCTTAATATTTTGTCTTGAAAATACACTGTAAGTTTTTCTTGCACAAAACAATGCAAGTGACTATTCACAGTTGTGTGCGAGCCAGTACCATGAAAGAAAGTAGCACAGTTCCATAAATGGGGTTATTGATGTCTCTACTGAGATTCGTATTTGAGCAGCACAGTGATTGTTACAAGAGAAGCTTCCATCAGGCATCAGACATGCTACATGAATAAAATCTCAATGGCAATTTGTGTTTTTTCCACAATCAGTTGCGACTTAAATGAGCAATGTGGAGCTATGTACGTGTACATTTCCAAGTAATTTCTCTCTGGAACAACAGCATATATCACAAATTGCTATATGATTGCAAGATAAAAACTGTACAGCATCTTCTAGGCTTTGTTTTTAAGTGATCAGGGTGAAAATGCTTAAATTGCAGCATGGAGGTGGGGATTTCCAAGTAAACAGGAAACAATTTTTGGAAGATTATTAAACACAGCAGGGGAATGAAAACATTCCTTCTCTTCCATTTAATTTTGAAAATGCTGATAATAGAGATGAATCATTCAGTGGAGACAAACTAAAAACTTGGCCATGTGAACCATCAGAACAGAGAAAAGTCTGTACCAGTTCCCTCCCTGCATTGTGCCTGCCCAGTGAATTTCTCTTTCAATGTACTGAGTTTAGAGCATCTTTTGCCTCATTCCACAGAGTTTATCCCTGGGTTTACTTTAAAAGAGATTTAAAATGTAGGTAAAAATATAGTTTTGCTTTTGAAAGAATGATGTCTACCCAAGGTGATATTTACGATTTATGGTTTGGAGGTCAATATAGAGAGCAGAAACTAGCAATGAGCCCAGCACAGAAGGGCAGTATCCTACAGACCACAGCTGGAATGCCAAGATACCACACTCTTTTCCTAACTGCGTGTTCAGAAATGAGAAGTACTGCAGAAATAAGCTTTGAAGAAATAGAGCTACTCTTGATTTCCAGAGATGGCAATGAGAATGGAAAATGGCAGAGTAGATCTGCTATTAATTTGCTATTATGATTACTTTCAAGCTGTAATAGAAGCCTCAGAAAATAGCATTTGGCCATTTCTTGTGACACCCCTTGAGTGGGAATGGAAATGTTCACAAAATTAGCTTGTCTCAAAAGAGCTCTAGATCAAACTGTAAATCAGACCCTTGTCCCTGGAAGCTACAGTGGAGTAGGACAGTCTCAGCTCAGCCATCCCAGCCGCCCTTGCTGTGAGGCTGCACTGCTGCTCAAACACTTCCTACCATTCCAGGAATTTCTCAAGCATGTAAGTGAAGATTAAATCAAGAAGTGAAGATTAAAGCTGATTTAAAGCGGTACCATGGCAAGTTACTGATCTACTGCATTTCATTCAGTATATAGGTGTCTGCAAAGTGGTTTAGGCATCATACACATGTTTTGTTTAACACTGGTAGCATGAGATCATTTAACCTTTTTGGCCAGATAGCAGGGGATGTAGACAGAACCAGGAAGCCATTCAATCCCAAACCTGTATGTCTCTAGCACTTTATTATCACAGATACTCTCCTAAGAAAGAGAATGGGGAGATACTGAAAGGGCACTAAGAATTCCCTGCGTGCTCTGTAGTGATCAGTGCTTCTGTAGTTTCTACCAGCCCTGCCAACTAGGTTTCTTCCATCCCCTTCTGCCCTCTTGGTTGTGGAAATGTAAGGATTTTATGCCTTAGACTTTGGTTACAGATGACATACAGATAGAAATCAAATGTCAAAGAAGGAATAGTAGCTAAAACAAATGTTCCAGTGGAGGTTTTCTTGGGTTTTTAAACTTTATTAGTGCTTCTCATATGGTACAAACAGTTCTTTAGCAAATGGTTTTATCACCTGGTATATTCTCACCATATGCAGTTCCTACACTGTGCATTTGGAGAGATGGACACAAATAAAAATAGATAGAGACTCAGTAAGACAGACGTCCTGAAGTCATAAATAACAAGGAAGTGGTCTCACTGGCAATAAGAATCACAAGAAAGCCTTTGGAGCTCCTCATTTCCAGTCAGTTCATTATTTTTTTCTTGGTTGTGGGTTGGCTGCTTGGGAGATAAGAAGTTGACAGCACAAAAAGCAGTTCCCACGTACAGCAATGAAGAAGGAGTGCCTAAATATCAGCCAGTTTCTGCAGCCAACAAGCTGCCAAGACTTGCCAACCCTCCAACCACTCTGTGAAATATTCAGCGCATTTTGGTAATCTGCAGTCAGTATTTTAATGATGGTAACTGCTCTGTGCAATACTGCAGTTATTCCTCCCAGAGCCTGGCAGCCTGGGGCCAGGCCATGCAATCACATAGATGATGTCTGCAAAATGTAAACAGCCAAGAGCCAAATGAAGACTCTCCAAATCAGCAGGGAGAAATGAGCAGTAGCTTCACCAGCTGTGTAAATGGAGAAGGAAGAGGGACAGTCATTATACAGGGTCAAGCAAGCACAGGCTTAACCCACAGCACAGCAACCTCACCCTACCCAACGCAGGGAGGCCAGGCTCTGCTTGGCCATCAGTGCTGAGACAGAGTTGGTCCCACGCTGTCCCACATGGAGACAGTTGCAAGCCCTGTGGGGCCAGAGGATTTTGCTCTAGCTGAAGCTTGGTGGCTGTTTATATTGGAATTACTTTCATGTCCCTGCTGTATCCTAGAGGCCAAAGGCTTCTGTGCTGGAGCTCCAGCTCCAAACAAAACTCCTCATCTATCATGCAGTTGTCATCTGCTCTGTGTGTGTCAAAGGGGTGGAAACGAATGTGGCTGTGCCCCTGCTGAAAATGCTGGGCAAGTGCTTCTTACAGCTAATGGGGTAATTTCTAGAGCTCCTAACAATGGCTAAGAGTGTGAGTGGTTTGATGTCTGAGATATCCCAAAGCAGATGAGGAGAGAGGTTCTGAGCTGATGGATATTGCTCTGCAGTACTGCTCTGAGCTCCAGAATAAACCAGGCAACAAAGAAGAAGGAAACAAACCATAATATTCATTACATTTGGCTGCAGGGTATGACCCCTCAGAAAGTCTGTGCATCTGCAGCTTCTTGTTTACATCAGGAGCAGTTGTGGTGATCAGTGTTTCTGAAAAATTGCTTGTTTCTTTAAAATACTGTGGTGACATAAATAGACTTCCCTTCCTGTTAGTGCCTGCTCTATAGGAATTGTGCATGCATTGTGAAGTTTTTCTGCATACAGAAGCTCTTCCATATACAGATGTCAGATTCTGGCTGTTCTGTCCAGTCCCACCCCACTCAGTAGTGGGGCAGGTGTGCTGTGAAGTTTGTGTCCTGGATGTGTGATGGAAGAGTGCCTTATGCCTGCACACAGCCTTCATTTGTACAGCAGATGGTCTTGGTGCTGAGGTGATCATGTCTGAGTGATCACAACTGGTGAACTTGAGCACTGGGTTCAGTCAGTTGGGTCTTTTTTCTTGGGTTGTTCATGATGACCAAGAGCCTTGATGCCTCGGTTGCTGATTATAGCAACTGCAGGCTGCTCTCTGCAGGCTGACGTATGTCAGTTGGGAACATCAGGGATACAGAGCAGAGTTATACTGTCCTTGCCATGGAGGGAGGCTTTAAGAGATTTGGGATACCCTTGTGTGAATACGCGAATTGCAGCAAGGAGTTTATGGGAAGATGAAAGGTGCTGAATTTTAATATGCTGGGGATTTTGGTAACTTAAATTGATGGTAACAGAAGTTGTGCCTTGCCATATCCTCTGCGTACACTGGTTGGAGAAGGACCACTGAAAAATCTGCAACCTGCAGGCAGTTTAAAAATAACACAGCAGACGAGCTGCAGGCAAATCTGTAAGGCAGGCGTGCTCTGTTTCCTGATGAATTAGTTTGTAATGCAGCTCTGCATGTTTTCCCCTTTATTGTCATTGCGTCTGTCTATGCAACTCAGATACAGAGTTAAAAAAGGAATAAAGGTTCCCTCTGGTCCACTCCAGAGGGTATAGACAGTGAGAGGAATCAAAATGACCTTTTTGGCTTTTGGGAGAGAGGTGCCTTTACTACTAACTTTCAGTGCTGCCTAGAATTATTGCCTACCCCTAACAAGGACAGCAAGGAGGATGTGACTGCAAGAGCTGAGCTTTGAAAGGGTTCATGTCAATACTGCTCAGTCCTGAATCACGCAAAGCCAGACGTGTGTGAGGTGAGCCAAGAAACAGCACTTCTCTGCAAAGGGTGCTCTATACAGATGGGGTGGTACTTACCTAGTGAGAGAAAACTGCAGAGGAAGAAAGGCAGAAAAGATTGTCTTGGGCATAGAGTAAGGACTACCCTGAGCTTTGGGAAGGAGAATTGGCAGCAGAAACAAAGCCCTTTCTTCCCTCTTTTAGCATCCTGAAAGAGGACAAACTAATCACAGTGATTGAATCTTCAGGATAGGGGTCAATTGTTTGTGTCTAGGAGCCTTTGAATGCTCCTGTTCTGTTCCAGAGAAACAGAATTCAAACTCAAGAGCTTTTTTATTGCACTAGTTACAAGTTTCCTGTGATGGAGCTCTTCCTTGGTTTAAAAATGTTTTCTGTCAGCTGCATTTCTGCAGACATGCTCTGTTTCTTGACTCTCTTTGAAAGAAAACTGTAGTGGAATGTTCCAGTTTGAAGTTTCAATTTCAGTTTCTTGAACATACAGTATTTTGAATTACTGTTAAAAATTAGAAATTAAAATGAGAAACGAGAAAAAAAGCTTTTAATGAACCAAAATGTATTTAATCTTTGAAGGACTTTGTATTTGAAGCTGGTAATATTTCAGTACTGTTTTAGGTTGGATTGGAAACATTTACACAGAGTCCTTTGTAAAACAGAAAACCTAGCTCCTAACAGTTACCTAGAAAAGGCAAGGTACCTGTAGTATGTTACTAAGCCAAGTTTGGATACAAAACTGCTGGTGTGACATAGATTGGTGCTCTGACACATCACACTGTTACACCAGAAAAATATTGAAACAAAATAGGGAAAATTTACAGGATTGAGGTGCAAATTCAGACATTTACCTATCCAAATGTTCAGGTTTTGTAAGGTCAACAGCATAGGTAAAAGTGGCTTGAATTCTTATCTCTCTTCTCAGAATTGTAACCCTTAATGTCCATGACTTCCCACCATGGATTTCATCTCACCCAATAGTTGAAACTCATAAGAAGCAGATGGATAGTGGGGCAGGTTCATCCACATGAACTGAGTTACCTTGGGGGGAATATCTGGCACAGTAAATTTGTGCAGACTTTGGGCTCATTCAGATACATGAAGGCAGGGTGAAAACACTGAGAGAAATGGCAGAATGACAGAAGGGAATAGAGTCCTTTATGAACACCTTACCCCAAAACAGCTCTAGGTTCAGCTTCCACTGAGCACAGGCTGTTCTTGAGCTGTATCACCTTTCCTTTAGCTGGCTGGTATGAATTCTGATTAGGTTTTTATCCTTCCCTGCATGAAAATGCAAGTTACTGTGCTTTCTTTTCCACCTCATGTGGTCTTCAGAGTCTGAGCTTCTATTTTCACTTCATACTCAAATGTTTGCCATGTACCCTTGTTCTATAATTTCCACTGCTCTTTAGTATGTTAAATTATGATTTAACATTTTTCTTTAATTGAAGGAGGAAAAAAAAAACCAACCCAAAACATAATTTGTGGGTGGCAGGAGGGGGCTGTTCTTGCCAGGGAAGTTTATTTCCATTCTGTCATGCTGAGCCTCCCTTCAAAGTATTTGGATTTTAAAACCAGCTTTAGCAGAAATGAACAGGGAAACAGATTATACTTATCAAAGGAAAGAGAGCAGGGAAGCAGCAACTCCAGCTATATCTCTTAGATAAAAATACTCCTTATATGCTTGAGATTTGTGATTTCGTCCAGAAAATGTTCCTTCAGGAAGTTGACATATCACCTAACAGCATTACTGTCATATGAGTCAGGGTGTAAAGAAATTAATCAGGAACCTTTCATGCTTTTGGATCATTGTGTCAAGTCCCAACAGCACTTCCTGTGCTTTACAATGCACAGTGTGACAGTAGCAATTCATTAACAAAATAAGTTTTTCCGTGTTTGCATAAATGAACCCACAACATGCTTTACCTGGGTAAGGAAGAACTAAATAAGAAGAAAATGAGACTAATGAAGGATTGCTGTATAATCACAGTTAATTCAGTTTCCCAAGCCTGTACAATGTCTTCTTTGGAGAGGGGAAACGACATTTGCATGCTTCTCCCCCAGCGTGAGCTTGCTCAGGCAGCAGACAGAGAAGCATCTCCTGAGGGTCACCAAAATTCTGTCCAAAAGAAGTTAAATGAGCACTGCCTCTGCAGAAGAGCCAGATTATGCACCAGGCCTTGTCCATCCTGCATCTGCAAAGGGGTTTGTACCACATGCGTGTTACAGATTCCCAGGACTGGGCACTTTCCCCAAGCCTCTTGGAGAGATGCTGTTCTGCAGGACACAGGGAGGTCCATTCCCACAGGAATGGCTTGATTTAGGCTTTCCGTGCACTCATAGTAGTAAAGCTGTTGTCTGCACTGCAGGACCAGTGTTTCATCACCTGCAATTGTTTAATTAGCTGTAGCCTTGCTGCAAACCTGTTGAAAATATGTTTTTTTATAGCTTCCTCAGGGAGTCTGCAGACTGAAACACACCCTGTGCTGTCTCCAAAAGGCACCTTCAAATCCATTTCACTGTAGCTTGTCCCTGATAGGAGTTACTTTTAGAAGGACATATAACATCCAGGGAAGTCATGGGTGTAAGAGCACAATACTTGCTGATAGGGAGCTATGCATTACTTTCTTCTGGGACTCATGCCCCAGAACTGACCTCTTTGAAGTTTCTTCTGTTTATGGGAGTCTATGTCTGTCGGGCATACAATCAGCTCTCACTTTATATCCAGAGCAAACTTGTATGTTAGAGAAATAATCAATCCTCTTGTCCTGTGCACTTTTATGCCCTTGTAATTTAATGCATAATTTCCTTCTTCCCTCGAACGCACCGCAGCTCTCTGCTGGTGCTCTGTCACTGTTCAACGCCACCACTGCCATAGAAAATGTTCTTTCTGCTTTGTGAAACAGAGCATCTGCCTTTTTTATTTTCCTTTTTTCCCCTTTATCATTCCTGCTGCTTTGCACTTTCACTTTCTTTACAGCTATTGGCAACAATCACACATGAGTCAACAGTCTTTGGCGCATATTCCAGGCCTGCAGTCCAGAACAGGACAGAGATTTGGAAGAAAAAATACTTGGACAACAAAAACAGGACATAAACCAGAACAGCTACAGAGAAAGGTAGAGAGAAAACAGGCACAGTGACTGAATTAAACTTTTCTCTAAAGGCTATGTATCCAATTTGGCTCCTTCTAGAACAGCTGTAAAGCTGCCAGTGATGTCTACATTTGGTTGGTATGTGAATTGTGATGAAACCCTTCTTAGGAGGTCATATCACTTGAATGAATGGTTAAATACTGTCTAGAGATGGCTTGGTGTGCTGCACACAACATTCTGTAAATATGAGACACATGCAGGAAATACTTTGAGGGAAGCATTCTTTGTAAAGATCTATTTATCCCACTATCCACTGGTATTTTCCAAAGAGGTAATAATACTAAATACTCAACAGTCTTCAAAAGACAGCACGATACCACAAACCCTCTGTTGTCCTCAGCATCATTGGAAAGACACACACATAAACACAGAGTAGCATCAGAGGTTACAACATCCCTATGGGCCATGGCACTTCTTAAGTGTTAGATCTTGTGTTAAAAGTGTTAAAATTAGCATTATCTGCTCCTTACCATGGCACTATTTCAAGGTTCTGATAAGGACTTTAAAGCATGGATCTAACAAAACTGCAACATGCTTAACTGTAGAGATCTGAGTATCTTTAAAAAAAAGATGAGTTCCTGGGAGATCCCTACTGTTAAAAACTGAGATTCTGCTTCCAAATAATGGGCTCCGGTTAACAATCTTTGAAGTGCTAACAGAATAATATGCCTTCTAAAAGGAAATTCTTTACTGGTTGGGGACCAAGAGAAATAATTGCTTATCAAATTTGCTGTAATGATTGTCACTGTTTCTTTGAAACGAGACCACAATCTATTCCTAATGGAAATGGCAGAATCTTCAGGGCACGAATGAAAATGGAAATTACCCAAAATATATAAAGCTATCTCCTCTGCAGCTCTTGGAATGACTGCATTCCAGATTGTTTTCTTCTTGTATTGTAGGAGCTAGGAAAAATAAACTACTGAGTTGTAATCCTTGCCCTGTGTGGGAAATAAAAGAATAGGGACAATGTTCCACATGGCAACAACAAAATGAGAATTTGGCAGGAGAACAGTGATCTCTGTCCATTAACTCTCCATGTCACCCAGCAGCCAAGCAGGGAAAACAACTGAAAGTAACTGCTATTCCTTTTGCTACTGCAATATATTGGCTGTGTCTACATTAGCAAGTCATGCAGCCCATTAGAAGTGGGTCTGTGAACAGCTGGTGCTCCGGACTCAGCATCTTCTGGCACGCATTTGTTAAGTAGTGTGATCTTGTGACTCCAACTTGACAGAGAATGAGCTCTTTCCTTACAATGTGCAAAGGAAACAAGATTCTTCTTTAAAACAAAAATGTCAACCAAACTAAACAACCATCTTTCCAAAAATGAACTAAGAATTCCTGTATTTTCTTTCCAGAGGAAAGTTAACGATCATTACTTCTCTTACTAAATTACAAGATGCAAAAGCCCCTAAACACACATGCAAATTCCTACAAGCTGTTAGCACCAGAAGTCCCTAACTTTCATCAAGTCTTTGGCTCTTAAATTTTTAGTAAAGTAAAAATTCCTTTGTAGTGTTTTAGCCCATATTACAGCTTATCTGAAATGTCCATATATACTTGCCTGTACATATCCCTATGCCCAGAGCGGCCTGTATCTTCCTAGAGCCCTTCAGCAAGACATTTTAGCATCAATGAAACTGCTATGCATAAATTAACAAAATAGATAAAATGACAATTTCAAACTTTCTGGAATGATGCTGTGGTTGTGACAGAAAAAGAAAATTCACTCTGCCACACAGATGGATGAATTTCTTTTAACTTGTTCTTTTCTAAGGTTTACAGTGCACTGAATTTAGTGGAGAAAGGGCTTTGTGTTTAACCTGAGTTCTGATTTCATCAATTGGAGTGAGGTTTTCTGCAATTCACTGCAAGAACTGAGTTTTGTATTAATTTTTGGATTCATAAAGCATTTTTGCCACACAAACTAGACAATTGTTGCTAAAAAAACAAGGTGGAAAATACATCATAATAATTCCATGCAATGGTTACCTTTGAAAGAAGGGGAGGGAAATGTCTTAAATACCATTTTAATATTCATGTTCTCTTCAAGGAGAAACTTTATGGACTAGTTAGGTTGTTCAACTTATAACAACTGCAGAGGTCACATAACCAACCTCATGTATGTTTACCGACAGGTACTGTCGCTAGGAGTATTAGGCAATAGTATGTACAAGCACGATGCTTAATGACTACAGTGCTTACTTTTTCATGGAAAGAAAACTTTTCTTGGAAAGAACTACCTTAAACTGAAATAAACAAAGAAGGAAGGTGGTAGCATACAAACATATTCAAAGTAGGGTCAAAGAATGCCATGAGCTGAACTGGAATGAAAATGAAAACAGCTTTTTTGATAGCTTAAAAGTCTACCAGCAGCACTTGTATTTAGAAGTGTATAGCAGCATTGGTAAGGGCCCCGCACATCTGCCTTTAAGTTCCTGGAAGGTTTCTGTAAGTCCCCATGTGGCTAATATATCTGGCATTGTCCTGCTCACCCTAGATGGGCCTGCAGATGAATCAGGAGAGGTTCTGTAGCAACTCTGAGTTGCATAAGATTTTTCTACTACTGAATTTTCCCACAGCTTTGTCAAGGCAACTTAGTGGTGGTGGCCAGGACGGTGGATATGGAGCAGCTTGAATGGGCCTTGGTAGAACAACCCCTCTCTGTACCATGGTTCATGTACACACAAATTGCTGATCAGAATCCTGCTCTGCACATTTTTTTTTGAGCAGGTAAGATTGCCCCAGTTCTACATTTACACCTTAATTTATAGTGTAATGGTGTAAAAAAATCGATGTGCTTCTACAATACTGAGAGATGTCTATGGGGCACGTGCTGACACTTCTGTTCTGCTGGGCAGTGCTTATGCACAATGACAAAAAATACTGCTTTCAAAATTCCAAGCACATCAGGAGACACTGTCTTTGTACCACAAGTTCTGTTAATTTTACTGGCAACAGGTTTTCAGTTCACATGGTCAGACTAACAGTCCTAGGCATTCCTTTGGTCTCCAGCTCTTGCTTCTCATTTGGGTCATGTTTTTGAGAAGGAACCATCTAATGATTGTTTTTCTAACATTTGCTTTTCGTTGGCAAGAAAATTTGGCCTTTTCCCTCTTGTTTCCTTTCTCTTTCTTTTTTTAATTAATTTTTTTTTCAATGCAAAAGGGATAACCATATCTGTGACAAAACTCTAATTTTAAACCCACCTTAGAATATGAACTAAATGCATGAGGTTTGTATCAAACAAGTAAATAATAGTCTTGTTCACTTCAACCATATCCTGGCCTGTTTTTATAAGCCTCACAAAGCCCAAATAGCGTGGAAGGAAAACCAGCATGGAATATTTTTACCCTGTCTGACCTAAATTCATGTATTTTTGAGTTTTTCCAAGAGAAAGAGAAGTGGAATAACTACTCCCTCTTCTCAGTTTCTTTTCAGCTTTCATATTTTAACTGTGTTCTCAGCTGCTTGCATGAGTCATGGAGAGCTGGAAACAGGACACCTCCTCCCCTCCCCAGTATTATAATAACTGCTTCATTGGGAAGCCTGTGTGTTTTGGGGGATACCACTAGAAAGACACAAAAATCTCCTGGAAACATCTTGGTGCCAGAAACCTACATGGGCCCTAACAGAGGAAGTGACAATACCTTAGCTGCAAAATCTAATGACCTGTGAGTGTAATGAAAAGTAAGATATTAAAGATTTCCATATTGCTTTGTCTGGAAATTTATGCCATTGTTCTTTGGCATTTGCAGAGATTTCAGATTGCTGTTGACTTAGTGTATTGTTTTGTGTAATGATGGTATTGAATTTCACTGGTCTAGGCATAATTTGGATTTGATCCTGTGATGTTCCAAGAAACTCTGAAATCCACAGGCTTTTATGAGAACTGGATGTTCAGTGCTTGCCACACTGATCCTCGCTATGCTAAGATAACATGTTCATCATTGCCTCTTCCTTCCTATGCAATATAAGTTATATCCAAACCAAATCTCTGATTGAAGCTACCTATAATAGGGGAAGCTCATGGCAGAAAACCCTTCTTCACTCTGAAACTTCATTTAGAGTAAGTCAGATCCCTCATATTTTGGCTTCCGTCTAGACCGAGCAGAACATACCAAACGGGTCAGGTCAACTTACTCAAGCATAAGCCAAATCCATTGGCAAGTCAAATGGATTCATACAGCAAACATACAGTAAAAAAATGTTGTGAAACATATTAACAGAGGATATTGGTATTAAATGTGCCTGTCAGCTCTATAGCTTTTGTAGGCATTATTATGCCTTATGCTGCCCTGTTTCAGTCATGTTAGTTCAAGCTCATCTGCCTCTAAATAGAGCTTCAGTCCTAAATTCCTGAACGTAAGGTCAGACAAGAAGTTCATCACACTGAAATTACATCTCCCTATCAGGGACTATTCCCTTTCCCACTAGGCTCTCCTTCCTCTTCTCTACACACATTCTGCTTTTACATGAACTCTGGTTTTTGCTGTCATTTCACCATTTGTACAGATCTGACTACTTATCCTGCAGGCAGCCTTCTCTTCCTACTCAGTGCAGTTTACTGATCCCCTGGACAATAACAGCCTGACTTTAATCAAGACTATGCAGGAAAAGCTTTTCTTCTCAGAGAAAGCTTTTAGACGTTACATGTATTCAGGATTCGTTTACAACAATGGGTAATGAAGCAGAGCTAAAAATACCATATGTTCCTTTGACATTGCCCATTCATTACAATAAATGACTGAAATTTCTGTGACTGCAGAACAAAACATGGTTTATGTTTTTGCTTTTAAGTGAAGCTGTGTATAAAGCGCTTTGCCACTTGGAATATCCTCTTAGTGTTTTACATAAGAGGATAACAAAGTTTATTTGGAGAAGGCAGAGAAGCCTGCGGCTTGTTTTCCTCTCATTTTCTTAAATGAATGAGGAGATATCTCAGAATGCGAGATCATGGAAATGTATCTGGCCAAATTTTCTCCATTATGAAAAAACATAGCAAGGAACATTATTGAGACTGCCCTTTAGAACATCCCCTCTTATTGGCAATTTGCTGCACCAGATAAGCAGAAGTCCTTTCAATCATCTTCTAAGATCCTATGCAATCTGTGTAAGTCTGTTCCAACAACTGAGATGAGATTATCAAAGAATAAGAAAGAACTGGCACATAGGACCAGATTGTTTGAAGATGTTTATTTTAAGCCATTTCACATAGTCTCATTCACTATTTTTGGGGTTTTGAATTCAGAGAAAGATACTTTTTTTTCCTTCAGCAATGAAAGCTGTGAAGGCGGATGCTCTTGCCTGCACAAGAAAAGAACTTACAGTATTTTTGAAAGTACTTAAAAAAATTAAAATAAAAACTTCAACTAATTTCTTCCTTTCAAGTGCTGAAATGATCTAGTGCTATTAATAGAAGATTCTTTCCCTGTGGAAAATTTATTCTTCTATTTAAAGCTACTGGGGAAAAGCTTGAAAGAAGAAAAAATGATGATTTTGACATCTGGCTGTTAGTATAGCCTTTGAATGATGAGTTCAGATTGTGGCTTTAATATGTTTATTTGGAAATAAGGCAGAATGATCGACAAGACACCCTTTCTCCTCACAGTTGTATGCAGCGGTGGCATACTTGCTAGAAGCCCACCCAGCTTTTCCCTTAGTGCTGAGGGAAGCAAATTTGAGGATACTGCATTGACAGCAGTGAAAAACACAGGTTTTTCTTCATGCAGAGAAATGGGCACTGTAATGAAGCAGCAGAACTTCCCCATGCTGCTGAGCAGTGAAGCCTGACCCTGGCCCAACTGGCCCATGATTAGCAGAGCAGGTGTTAGCCTGTCCCCATGATCTTCCTGCAGAGGTATGAAAGTGATACTAGCTGTGATGACATTTCGTGTGGGCACAGGACTAGAAATTCCTGTCACAGTAAATCAGCAAACAGAATACCTCCCCAGGAGTTTAAAGAGGACATTTTTTACTGAATAGCTCATATCTTGCTTCCAGGCACCTGATCCATTAGGCTTTACTGCTCTGACATGTGCTGGCTCTCAGTGATTTCCTTCACAGGCTGACCACATGGCCCAGGTGCTGTTCTAGTGATGTACTCTGGAGCTATGAGAGTTCCATGACTTGTGCGTTCCTGATGGGATCACTCAGAGATCATATTTGCAAAACCACAGGAGTAGATTACCCAAAGCATGTGATTCACAATAAACCCACCAAAACCAGAACAGAATGCTTAAAGCTGCAAATAAACCACATTTTATGATTTTGTTCTTTACAAGAAATATTTGTAAAATGTACAGTAAAGCATTTTACTAAAGATCTCTGAGCAACCCAAACAAACCAGGGTGCTGAAATATCACTGCAGCATTTGTATAGGTAGGTGCTCTAAAATGGAGCTCTGAGAAGCACTGCCAGCTTAGGAGGGTGCTGGATGGGAGGAGTTACATATTTCTGTGATCTGTGCATGGCACTGAATTAGATACAGCAACTCAGATTCCCTGAACACAACTTTTCTTTCACAGGGTAGGTTAACCCTTAGAAGATACAGGCACCAAGTGGGCCTTGGTTTACAGTTTTGGGCTGGCATCCACTATATCTAGTTTTAGGGCATTTAGTAGCATGGTCCAATGATACAAAGTGCAGATCCAGTAGAAATTCACTCTGCCATGTAAAGCATGTTCAAAAAATGCTGATCAATCAGCTTTGTTCCTGCAAGCTTTTTGCTGGATCAGGTATCACTTGGCTGTGCCACTTGCACTTCATGCCATGTTAAGCTTTGTCTGTCCTCCTGCAGTTGGCATCAATCTGGCACAAAAAGCACAGAGCTGGCATAAACTGTTTCACAGCTCTGGCTGATTTGACAGAAATATGATCGTTTGCCCATGCGTGAGCTGGATGAAACCTGCACTGCTGTTAAAAGCCATGGTGCACAGATCTGGTGTTGCCATCAATCTCTTGTATGATGGCAGAGCCTGTCAGTGCCAGAAGGTGATGTGAAACTAATGGATCATTTCTGTCTCCTGCCCCAGCACAGGGGTCTGGGTGGCAAGAAGCAAAATGAGACATCACGTGGTGGCTCTAGCCTCTGTGCACGTCACTTCTGCTCAGTGACCTCAACTTTCAACTGCAGCTATGTGCTACATGAACAGCAAGGAGAGAGTTTTCATGGAGTATGAGCCTGTGCTGTGCAGCTGCATCCAGCAAGGTGGCAGGGTGATGCAGAACAGCTCGATTTTTGGAGCAAAACAGGCCATCCTTTTCCTCATGTTCGGTTTTGGCTTTGGGCTTTTTGCTTATGCACTAAAAATGCATGCATGCTCCACCCTCCCCAGATTCAGTAGATATTCCCTATGTGTCTGTATCTACATAATCCATCTATCCAATATATGTTTATACAAGCAATACTATACATTACATTACACAATTACATATTGAAAAAATTTAATTATCAGGAAGTCTGCTGTTAATATGGATGTGATTATAAAACAGCTACTTCTCATGTAGGTCAGACTGAGAGAGGTTTGGGAGCTTGATTTTAGGGTGGCATAGTTAGCATCAGAGATCTTGTAAATCCAACTAAGCTACCTGGCAGATGTGCCCTCGCAGAATCCACTGCAGTGTTTGACTAGCTCAGCCATGCTGTTTCCAACCTGTTCTTAGTAATGCACCTGTATGATGACTTTCAAATAAAATAAGTTAAGGCACAAGTCACAAGTTAAATTTTGGTAGCAGTTCTGTCTTGAATGTTCATATTTCTAATGCTAAATGTAGGGTGAAAGGCTTGCAAACAGAGTTGAACTGCAGTTCCCACTGAAGGGTTCTTGAGCTCTCCTCTCCTGGTATTTTTTTCTTTGATTTTTTTTCTTCTGATTTGTGTGTTTCCTTGTTTTGTCTCTCTTCTCTTTCCTTCTTTCTTCCCCCGGAGTTGACAGAAGGGCAAAGGGAGAAGGGCAGTGCACTTAGTACTTGGTCAACATTAAAAATGAAAAGCTTTGGCAGTTAAGCATCTCCCAAGCCAAAACTGGCAAAACTAGCTGAAAAATCCCAAGATGTTCCTGTTTCAAATTGCTAACTTTTATTTGCTGAAAATCTTCCAGGCTAGCTGCAGGATTTAACTTAAATTTTGACCATTTAAGAAGGAAAACAACTCTAACTCCACAATGCACTTTGGCACTCAGCAAATTAATTTTACCATGGCAACTGTAAAACCACTTGAGACATACAAACTCTTAAGTAAAGTGGTCCTTGACATCTTGTTCTACAAACCAACCTGGATACTCTATGGTCACTAAAAAACATAAAAAACCTACATAAAGTAGCTTAGTATCATGTATTAGCATCATGTTTTCCAATAGTTAAGTTAATATAACAGCTGAGTTATGTAGATATACACCGAAAAGCTTTACAAAGCTAAAATGAAATGGGTAGCATGACCTATCTCGGATTGAGCCAGTGCTGGAAGGAGAATCCTCACCTGTGAGGAGTGGTCCAGCACTCTGCCTTTTAGCTTCTTTAGCTAAATCTTGCAGCCCAGCAAATTCTGACTGCAGTCACAGCCCAAGGAAATTCCACAGAGTTGCCCAGTGGCCTGGTGTATCTTATCTTGCTATGAACATGAAAGAATCCAGAAGCTGTGAGGTCAGTACTGTCTGGAGTGGGTGGAAGCTGAAGGTGCACAAATGGATAATGTAGCTGTTGGTTCTTTAAACAGGCCTGACTGGTGTGGAGAATGGCTGCACTGACAGCCACAGGAAAGTGCTTTCAATGATTGTAGTGTGCAGCTGTACATGAAGTGTGTGTGTGCCACAGCTGTATACATGAATCATGAAATGGCTGTATTCTTGGCTAGTTCTGACTACATACCTGTAACCACTCAGTTACATAGGAAAAGCCAAGGATTGCCAATATATGCCTTTTTGCAGACTCATTTAATCATGTTTTCGACACCATAGCCTTAGATTCGGTGCAAACAGAAGGATAACTTCACAGCTCTCACAATTTGCAGAATGAGACCTTGCTATACAAGCATAATTTCTTGCCATGATTTTTCTCTAAATAGATTAATCTTTGTAGAAAATGAGCAGAGGCTAATGAGGGTTGAGGCACAGATGGGATGGCACCAGTAGCTACTTCATACAAACACAGTAAAGTAATAGTTTCTAGCATGACATTTAATACAATCAAGCTCTGCTACGATGCACAGCTACAGGGGAATTGATTTTGAAGTCAAATATGATGCTGCCTGGCTGTCTTCAGTGGAAATACACAACACATGGTCTATCTCATCTTGCCTTCTTCAATTTAATCACACTTTTAATGAGCAGAAACATAAAAAGTAAACAGTTCCTTTCTCTACAGTAATACTATTTTTCTTACTATACTCTTTACTTTGAATAACTAGAGTTCATTTTTAGACCCCTGTTCAATATTTCATTCAAAGAACTTCACAAGCATCTTCCAAGCACTGTTTTGAACCTTTAGCAATGTTCACTCGTGTACTGATAAGCAATGCAAATTTCCTGGGATTTTCTCCACTCTCAAACAGGGCTCTGTTGTTTGGGGCAGGGGGAAGGTCTGTTCCCTGGTTTGCTGATGAATCCAGCCCCATTCCCAGTTGAGAGAAAAGCAAGAGCTATGTCTACCAGAATACAGTTGCGCTGTTGGTCATTTGTGTATTAGCCCCTCATTTACAGAAGGTCCCTAAAATCTAGATGTTATTCAGGGATGTGTTGCCTTCTATTATGAATTATGAATACTGAATAATGAACTACTCCAAGAAAAAAAGTAGTCCAGTGGGAGAAGCATCAAACTGTTTCAGTAGTTATAGAATGACAGATACATGTTTGCATCTTGATATATGTGCAAATGACAGTTAACTTCAGTTATTTCAGTGCATTCATAAAGGCATTTGGTAAGTTGCCATGCTATTGAATGCATGGAAGAATACAATACGGTGTGTCTTTTGGCATAAATTGCCTTCTGAATAACCACAGAAATGCATATTCACAGTAAACATCTGACTAAGGAAGGCCAAACCCAATTTCTTTGCCTCAACCTATTTAAAATCATGAGTCAGAGATCCAGAATACCAAGACTGATTAACTGATGGATTGACTTTGGCTTTTGTTTTGCCACCAAGGAGTCTCTAGCCTAATGGCTGCCTCCTCATTCCTTGTCTGCAGCCAGGAAGATAAAAAAAAGGTTCAGCTTTTTACCTGAAAATTGAAGATTTTTTTGCAACTTCCTAATTCTAGAATTTTACAATCCCCAGTTCCAAATGTGATGCTCACTATAGTGACAGTTGACTGCTCTGCAGATCAAAAGGCTTTTTACCTATGCCATCAGTTCATTTGAGACAGCAAAAGCTGGAGCTGGAGAAAATATTCGGGATAAGATTTTTCAGTGACACCTTTGAGCTGACGAGTATCCTTACCCTTCACCACGAGAAAAACTTGATTCATATTTCTGTTATGAAACCATTTCAACTTCCTCGGTATGTCAAAGTATGAAATGCTGAATGTTTCCTTCAAATGGAAAATTTTAAAATAGTTTTTCAGAACTGCCAGCCTAGTAAAACGTCAGTTATTCACACAGCTCCGAGGATCTCTGGGCTTTCAGATTGTTGCACTGCTGTCTCATTTTATGCATTATAATTAGGTTTCACTGTGCAAATCTCCCTGGAGTACAGCATTTATTGCTTTCCAGATGATTGTTAAATGCTGTATTGAAAGGGAATTATCACCTATCTTCCATCTTCCTGAAAGGAATATGAAAAACGTCGAAAGTTGTCATTACCTGAGGTAATGGGAGAGCTGAGAGGCTCCTGCTGTTTTCCTCCACTTTGGGCAGCTGTTTGTAGCAGCGCAGGTGGAACACACCAGGTACAGCTTACAAGGGCACTGGGCCTGTGCCATGCAAACAGGCCCAGTCCTAGTTCTCTGACACTGAAAATAAGGGAGAAGACTTGTGGCTTGGTGACATAGGGACAGAAAGAGCCCCTTGCCTGTATCACTATTCCTTGGTGTGAGTTGTAACATTGCCTTGAAAAATGCATGCACACCCACCCTTTTTTTTGTCACCAGTGGGAGAGGGGCAAGGAAAGGGGGCAAAATTTGGGGATCTCTTTGGCTGCTGGGGTTTCACATCATTGGGGTGCGTGTGGATCAGATTTTCAAGGCTCACTCTCCAAAAGTGAAAATCAGAAATTTGCTTTCTTCAAGTTTCTAATATTTCAGATCTGTTCATCTTCCAAAGTGCCGCCTGGTGCTATGCTTGGTGATCATGCCTGGATAATCTTGCAATAGCCTGAGATCTACTTTTAGGTAAAAATATAGTGCTGCAAAAATAACATTAAGGTCTGCTAGTTCAGTTTTCTGTGAGTGACAGAGCTTATTTCTTCTGAAGAGACATTAATAGATTTTGCAAATAGACAATAGAAATTAATTAATTTTCTGGCCCACGTGGTTATTCAGAAGAGTTGGTAAAGTGAGTCATAAAGGCTCAATAACCCCTGGTTTCATTTAAGTTACATGATTTCTAAGAAAATCTCAAGATTTTCTGGGGAGGGAGGTGAACCTTCTGTAGAAAGAATTAAACAACAGGGAGGACTGGGGAAGAGAACCTGAAGAACACTGGTGCACAAAATGTGTGGAGAAAGCTAGCATGAGCAGACTCAAGGGAAGATGGGATGGCAGTGACCTATGTTTCATATGAATGAATCCTGTCCTTTGTTTTAGTTCGAAAGTAATCATTGGCAGCAAATTCATAAATCACAGAATGGTTTGGGTTGGAAAGGACTTTAAGATCATCTCGTTCCAAGCCCCTGCCATGAGCAGGGACACCTCGCATTTACCCATGTCGCCCAAGGCTCTGTCCAGCCTGGCCTTGAACACTGCCAGAGATGGAGCATTTACCACTTTTTTGCAACCCATTCCAGTGCCTCACCACCCTCACCTCACAGTAAAGAACTTCTTCCTTGTATTTGGCCTGAACTTCCCCTGTTGGACTCTAAACCCATTTCCCCTTGTTCTGTCACTACAATCATATTAACCAGAAGCAGAATGCTGAGAGGGGGCTTGCTACATTAAATATTACAAGTAACTGTCAGATTAGTCACATGTGGCATTTTCTGCTTCAACCATGGCATAATGGGTGAAGCTGAGCATTTGTTGTACAATTAACAAGTTGTGGGATGTTTAAACAAATCACTGCTTTCATGAGGTCAAGTTTCTACCATTTCATTACACTACATTTGGAATTGACTCTGATTTTATATTGTAGGCCTATGTATTCCCTGAAATACATTCCTTTGTGTATGTGGAGCATGAAAAATTTATTCCAGTAACAGGTATTCTTTAACTAGGTCTCTAGAGTTCTGTAAACCTGAATTATGCTGCATTTTCTAGTATCTTTTTAATTTTGCATGTTCTAGATAAAAAACAGTTTCCTTTAAAAATCATTGCCCTCTTCTCTGTAATGGTGACAAGAGGGGAAGAGGATATTGAAAAGTTCCTCATCAGCATAAATAAATTAAAATCCCCACTTCACAGAAGCCAAGAGGAATGAAGCTGCTATTAAATGTTTTAAGAGGAAGCTAGAGGCAGAGATGACCAAAATGAAGCTCCCCAGTCTAAATATATTAGCAACTCTCTTCACACTTGTATTTTTAAATGTCAGATAATCTATTAAACGTGAAACACCTCTGAAGGTAGTGTGGCTGGAGAAGGGATGGTGATAGAATGTGTTTAAATAATGGGAGATAGCATTTGCAGTTCCGAATTTGCAGGTTACAATTCAGCTTTCTGTTCATAAGGCCGGTCTCATATTTCTATCACGATTGTCTTTACTCATGTTCCTCCTCTCTTTGTCATCTCTTTCTGTCCTTGCTGATGATGCCACATTTTGCAGGGATTTCAAAGGTTTGCAGCAATTTCATAGCAGTAATCCTGTGTCATCCAGCAAGGGAGAGCTATGTGCACTATTTATAAACTTGTAGAGTTCTACTTGCTGCATAATAGCAAATTCATGTTTAATTAGATATTTTTGTTCTTTCATTATCAGCTTGCATGCATAATTGTCATAACTGTGCCCATGGGGTAGACTCACAGTATACATAAACTGGACTGAGGCATCTGCATGCACAGCTTCTCTGTAAATCAGAAGCTGGATATATAAGAGCAAGTACATTACAGACAGCCTGAATAGGTATAATAAAGCACCACATGCACCTATACTGCAGAATGGAGAGCAAGAATTCCTCTGCTCTGGCCCCATGAGGACCTGAGAGACCCTGAGTAAGAGAACACAAGTAAGAGCCCAGGGCAAGTGCAAAGCGAAGAAGCAAAGAGGTGCTTCCAGGAGCTGCTGTGGCACAAGGTACATTGATTCCCTTTCTCAAAGCTTAGTGGTTTTGTATTGCGTAAGAGGCAGACAGGACATGGTGAAACTGCCCTGACCTTTCAGCAACATATCCTAGAATATGCCAGCAGTGCAGCTCCCCCAGTCTGCGTGGCTTAGTGGTGACCAGTTGGGAAATAGCTCATTAGGGTGCGGAATGGCTATGGTGATGTCTTCACAAGCAATGGGCCTCCCCAGGCAGCACAGCTATCCAAAGGGCAGTGTTGTGAGCCAGAGAGAGCCTGTGGGAGGACAAATCTGTAATTCAGGCAGCTGAAATCATGTGTGCAGGGCCCCCTGTGTAGGCTGTACTGCCCTGTCTGGTAATGTCAGGCTGTTCTCAGCTGATGTGCTGAGCCTCCCCTTGGGCGTTTGGTCTACCAACACCTATGTTCCTAATAAAATAACATATCACTTTTTTCTTTGCTGGATGCTATTGTGCTATCAGGTTTGTGTTTTTCCTTTGGCTTTTGATAAGCAAAAGCTCTCTGACAAAGTTAATCATCATTCCAGCATATTCTGGGCTGGAAGCTGTTTTGTTTATGATGGTCCCCAATGACAGCTTGGAAGACCCTCACCCAGGCTGGTTGTTCTGCCAACCAGGTGAAATGTTTCTAACAGCTCCTCATTCACACTTCCCTTCCTTGTCTCTTCAAAAATGCATTATTTATTTGTAAGGACATACAGCAACACAGTTGCTAAATGCTTAGCAATATAATTATGGTGTTGCTACGACTGAGAGTGGTTCATTGCAGAACTAGCTTCGGTGGATATATCAGGAAAAAGTGTTGCTAACGGGCAGCTCACTTGTTTTTCAGCAAATCCTTATCAGAAAACATTAATTATTCTCCAACACACCCAGTGTTCCCAGCTCAGGATTCTACCCCAAGTTTTATGGTATTTGCACTTCAGAGGGGGGAGAGTTGGGGGGGTCAGACAATTATCCATAAATTGGACACTATTTGTACTTCTTGCCTATCTTTTCATAAAAACCATCTGTGTGTTTAGGCCAAGATATTCCAAACCTGGGAGTACTGCTGATTTATGGTTTTTTAGTGCAGTCCTACCACTGACTTGTCTGGTGGCCTTGAGCAACCTGTTTCCTCCCTCTGGGCTTCATTCTTCCTTTTGAGTAAAACAGATGCAAGTAATTTAATTCACTGTGAAAGGTATGACCACCCTTTGCAATGTCCATTGGATTCATCAGATAAGGGACGCATGTCTGTGTAACAGAGGGGACATTCCTGGCAATTGCTTTGGCAGGAGGATGCCTTCCCTAAGGCAAGAGCTATTCGGCACTGTTTTAGGCAAAGAGTCGTGCAGTGCTAGTGAGCAGGAAATGAGACAGATGCACAGAGTTTCTAAGGTGATCCTGTTCTCATTTGGGCAAGCTTTAATTTTGGAATGCCAACCTTTTCCCTGCAGTACCCGTTAACATTCCCATTGCCATCCGTGGTATTTTAGGAAAGCTTTATCTCGAGTCATCCATATATTTCACCTGGTTTCAAACATACTATCTTGTTATCAACTTAAAGGCATCTTGTAGGCATCTTGCTTTTTGGACTGATTTAGGGTTTCCTTTTTTCCTAATCACCTCATTTGTATATAGTCCCTTTTCTAGAAGTGAAGTACCTGTATGCTGGATGCGCTGCGCCTCCTGTCCCCCCACAATTGTATTTTGGCTGTTACCCACTTAAACCATTTTGAATTGAGTGCTGAGCAGAATGGAATCCTTTTTGGTGGGTTCTGAGGGTAGCAGTTTGGTGAAGCCGTCATTTACTGTTTCCAACATTATTTATCCCTGTGACTTGTACTGAAGAGGCAGTGATCCAGGCTGTATGAGGGCAGTTGATACTTGTCTGTAATTTACAGCTCTTCCTTAAAATTTCATCTCCTGAAGTCTTGCAAGTGGTTTTCACTGAAAACTGACATTTCCAGAGTCACATTTAAGTCTATTTTATTCGCTCAACATATTTTTTTCACTGAGATGGTTATGCAAATATTAACAACCTCTGAAAACAAGAACATACCGCACAGGAGAAATGCCGCCTTAACCTTGTCCCCAAAGAGCCATTTGGAACAAATGCCTGTGTGCATAATACAGTTCTTTCTAATTAGCATCTCTGGCAATAAGCCACTTGGGTATATTTGATATGCCTTTATCTTAAGATTAAATTTACATTTGCTGCTAGGTAGCTCTGACATCTTCATTCTTGTTTTAGATCTCTGACTTAACGTGATTATTGTGTGATCACTACTCACAGCAAAACAGCCCATATTGGTGTATGGCTCAGGATTATCTACAGTGATGGGACCTGTGATCATGCCAATAAGGAATAATTTTTTATAAACTTGCCTCCTAGAATTCAAAAATGATTGCGGTAAAAGTTGCAGATCTGCAACTTGCTGTAGAAACAACTAAGAAAATAATTGATAAATTAGTGTCTTTCTGAAGAGATTGCAATTTAAATACTCAAGAAGGGGTTAGTCAAACTTTACAAGACAGGCTGAGGCACAGACTGTAATGATTTTTCCAAAGTTTTGAAGAATTGGATATAGAATAGATCCTTTTCTCAGTCCAGTATTGTAACCACAAAACTTTCCTAACACAGAGAACTAAGCACTTTTAAAAATACTTTTTCAAGGGCAGATTCACAATCAGTGTTATAAATTGTTACAGCTCTTATGAAATCAGTTTATTACTGATTGCATCTATTGAGGATCTGCCACAGGACTCACCAGTAAAAAAAAAAGCAAGGAAAAAAAACTACATCAAATGGAAGTGCTTTCATAAACATTAGAAATACACAGTAACAGGATTTCTGGTGCCATGAAAAAATCCATAATTTTCAGATTTTTAATGTTAAAATAGAACCTTCTTGTTCAATTAGTGGAAATAATGAGGAATTTTTCCCAGGTCACAATAGGAACTGTTGTCTAAATCAGATCAGTCAGTCATCTAATTCAGTTAAAGCATTTTCACTATTAGGTTCCTTACCAGCTGCTTCAGTGATAAGTGAGTCTTATTCAGAAGTGCAAAAAAGGATGTAAAATGTCAAACCACTGCAGAGTTACCTCTCTCAGGCATCTCTTGTAGAGATTAGAAACAGCAAAGGCAAACTGCAATAATAAGGTAAAGTGACTGATGCAAATCAAAGAGCAATCTAATTCAGTTCACCACATGGGCCTTTGGGATTTTCATACCTTATGTACTTAATTAGATTTCAGATTCTGTCCATTCATTAAGAAAAACATTTCTACTTCCCCAGGTTAGTAGATTTCTTCCTCCAAACAGCTTTGTACTCCACTCTCTCTCTTTACCGCAAGACCCTGTTAAGTGTTCAGGTCAAAACCACAGACCAGGAAAATGCTAACACAAAACTGGAAATCTTCTACTCACTCTCAGCTGAGATTTGTTCACCTATAACACCACAAGGACAGGGAGGAGAAGTGTTCCAGTCACTCAAGTCTGAAGCTGTATTGGGCAATTGTCTCTGTGACAAGACCATGCTGAAGTGAATAGTACGATGTTACCCGTATGAGATCTACCATAAATCAATTCCTTTTCAACCCTCTAAAACCTACATAAATCACATTCTGCTAACTTGGGGTTGCTTTATAATTGCAAAATAGTGCTAGATTGCCAGCAGAACAAAGGGCTGGTGGTGGACAAAATATTTCCATACATTTGAGATCCATAAATTAATCAAGTATAATTTTTCAACTCATAATATCAATAATAATATAGCAGTCATAGCATGCATTTGTGTATAATGTTTAATGCTTGCAACATAGCCACTATAGATTATTACAGGCACGAAGATTGGTGCTACTAGGAATTACACATGATAGATTCAATCTGTTGACTAACACTCTAAATCTAATAGCAAAACCCATATTAGTCATTTAAAGGGAGATTACAATATTTTAACTAGCTTTACTTGAAAAAGATGTTACCCCCAAGAGCCACTGAGAGTCTCCTTAACCCTTTAATGTGTAAAATTACTTCTTTTTTAAAGAGTAAATAAATAATTTGGGTTATTTCAATGCTACACTTCACAACCCTGCCTCAGAAACCATTCAGTGGACAAAAATTAAGGACAAGCAGGTGAGTGCAGGATGATGAACTACATGTGGGAATGGAAACAAATGGAACAACTTCTTAATTGGCTTTGCCTTCAAAGCACACGTCCTAAAACTCTGTCTCAGGCTTAGATTTAAGAGGAGAAAAATTGTGCCTGGGAATGGTGAAGTGTAGGATTAGAAATAAGAAAGAGAGAAAGATCTGGATCCAAAATTTCAATAGAGACAAAACTCAGCTGGAGAGATTTAAAAGGAAAGAAAAAAGGTTAAACTCAAAGCACACTTTTGCCCAGAGCAGAATCCAGGATTTTGGACCACTCTTCCTCTATTGGAAAATTCTGATGGGTGCTGGTGAAAGTTTTACATTCATTCCTATCTGCTGGTTCGGTTCATTTACCCTGTTGTTCTCTGAAGTAGTTCTACTGGCTGAAATGCTGCTGCTGAAACAGTGATGTTGATCTGTGTGGCAGAAGATCTGGGGCTGGCTTATATTCTGAAGTCTTTTCTAGAACTCACGCATGCTGTTGGCTACATCATCTTAACGCAATATTCTATAGTCATTCATTGAGAAACTGTATGAGGATTTCCTGCAAAAGTTGTGAATGGGTCAGGGAAATGTGGGAAAAGGTAGATGAAGGTGGCCTTGGAGAAATGGGTTCTCTCCTACCCCTGCCAGATTGCTCATGGGGGAATGGAATAAGTCATTTAAACAGAGTGCTCATCTTTAAACTACAGATGACATGCAATCTTCAGATAGGCAAGCACCCATAACAGAATTTAGTAGACTTTATTCTCTAAGCATATAAAATGCTGCCTTGTTTAATGGTTCTGGAAAATGATAGTGTACATGTCTCAAGTCAGCTAGTCAAAATTAATATTTTTAAACCTTTCTCTGATGCTCTGCACACTCATTAACTATGCAAGGTGGACACACCAGCCCCGCACTGCTCGGAGCTTTTGTGGAGCAGGTACTGTAGCGACAGGCACTAGAGAAAAGCTGCGGAACATATTAATACTTCTGCCTTCGTAGACTACTGGAGAAAAATTTGCGTGAACATGCACTTCGAGGCTGCATGATAATGCAAATGCACAGGGAGCCAAATGAAGGTTGCACAGACAACCAGAATTCTGGCATTTCCTAATTTTTTAGTGCTCGCCTTTAAAATCTTAATGTGCTCTTAATATAGTGGCTTTCAAGTATAGAACATGTAATTATCTGAAACTACATATATGATGTTTTCTCAGTATCTGGAGAACATTTTGTTTTGTGCTTTAAAAGGATCCTGAAGAAGAATGGTTATTTAACTAAAACATCTTTGGCTTTCTTTTCACTTTGCTTTTGTATGGAAGCCACAGAACAGCTTTTCGCTGTTTCAGATGAATAATGTGTAGGAAGAGTGAGAAAGGAAGGCAATTGTTGACTTTATTTTAAAGTACGTGAATTTAATTTCACCAGGCAAGAGAATCTCCCCATGAATGCTTCAAATTGTTGTTTTACACATTCTTGAAAAAGTTCCTATTTTGCAAAATTATACCTTTCTTTTCAACTGTTTGGGTTGCTTGGGGTTTTTTTCAATTATAGGTTGACAATGAATATACATCAATATCTTAAGCACTAGGTAGTATAAAAAACATTTGGCATCTTCATACTAAACAGCAAAATGCAATTACAGGCATTCTGGGCAAGTGTTCGATTAACCTGAGCAGATCTAAAGGTTTCATAGAAATAAACTTTCTTACACTGTTGGCTTTTTTAAAGAAACTCTTTTTCTGAGCAGTGGCAGCAGGAAAGAGACCAGCTGCCCAACTCGTGTCTAAAATAAAAGCATTGGGACACTTGCAGTGAAAAACATTCCGTGTTCCCTGCTCCACCCCCACCTTCTCTGCAACATAACCATGACATAAACCCCTCTCCCTACTGAAAAAGCAAATATATCAGTATTGAAATGAAGCCTGTGTAATAGACAGTTATGCAATTAATCTGCCACCATCACCGATTCCTTGTTTTGGAGGAATGCCTTCATGGTTATGAAATGTATGAGCACAAAGTATGAAAGAACAATCCTACTTTTTCAGCTAAAGATAGCCAGTAGAATTGTTTTCCTATATTCCTAATGATCACAGAGATAACACATTGTGGCATACTGTATCACAAGCGAATATCATACGACTCCTAATTCCTTCATGTCAAAAACTAGCTGCGTGGCCTCAAAATAGAATCTGAGAAATATTTCAAAAATTCCCAAAGCTTTAATAATAATAAATTAATAAATAATATCCACTCACCTCAGTTAAAACTCCAAGTAAATATGATAGACCAGTTTAACAAAATAAGGCATCAGTAGCAGGAAGTATTTATCCATTCCTGTATTCTTTTCTTCTATTCCTTGTTACTTACCTCTGAGTGCTGCTGTTGCTCAGAGCACAGAGAATGCAGCAGCTCAATCCAAGGAAGAAAATGGTTATTTCCTTTCAGCGTCTGTTACTGTTCTTCCTTGAAACTCCTTCACTTCTTTCTTTTCAAGTTGCAAGGAATACAAGGATGGACCCTTTGGGCTCTGTCCAGGTCTGTTTGTATTATGTAAAACAGATGAATGCATTTCCTATTTTAACCATGAAAATCATATCTTCACTGACAGGCGCCTGGATCATTAATAGTATCTGTATGCAACTGTGAAAACCCACGTAATGTTCAGAATTGGGCTCAGTTTTCTAAATGAAGAACCAGGTGAATATCTGCAAATCCTCTTCTCTCTGTGGCAAAAGTTTCTCTTTTTTTCTCTCTTGTAGAAGCAGATTCCAGTACAGGTTTTTAATTGGAAATGCTGGAGAAGACCTCTAGACTTGGTTTAACACCAGAAACAAATACATTGGAGATGTTTTGTTCATTAAAATGCCTCTAGCCCTGCTGTAACTTTTGGTCAGCTACCACATCAAACCTATGATTCCTTTCTCCCAAGGCAATTTGGTCTTCTAGCACTGTCAGCAAACTGCTTCAGCACTGGTTGAAAAGATTCCAGCTTAAATTACAGTAACGAAAGCCTGTTCTGGGCTTTTCCCTTACTATTTTTTTTCTAGAATATTCAAATTTCATATTATTCCCCACCCAGTCTTAACCATACTTCCCAAAATGCAGGAAAACAGTCTTTCCTTCCTGCAATCCTAAATGCCTTCATTAGGGAGACTTAACACTGAAGTGTTTTGGAAAGGCAGATGCTCTAGATTTAAAAGAAACGAGAGAGGACTCTCAGTGAACAGCTGCATTGCTGTCAGCTTCAAGCGAGCCATATTTCACAATGGTTTTGTACATTATTTTGTCACAGAGAACATATTATTACCATCTAAATTTAAGAACACTGGCTTTCTTGCATGAAGGCAAAAGCAGACTTAAAACCACAATGACTGTTCTGTTCAAGTATTCTATGCCTGCGACGCAGGAAATAAGATCAAAGTGAAAACCAGTTCTTGTTTTGGAAGGTCTTTCAGGTGTCTGCACAGAGCTGGCCAAAAACGCAGGTACAGGAATTCTTGTACTCTTTCAAACTGATCACTAGTCACAGTTCTTTGTTGGAATCTCATTCTACAGCTGCTTCAGCATTTTCTTGGCTGCTCAGAAATGTTTTTTTTCCCTATTAATAAGCAGTATTATTTTGCATCTGTAGCAGATTGAAATGTTGGACATTAAACTTATGTTCCAAAGTTATGATTTTTCAGTTCTAAAGTCAAATGCTTTTTAAATAAACTGAGCACTGTCTGCTTCTGTACGTAATAGATCAGGTAATCCTTGAAATAGTGTTGTGGCAAACAAGTCCACTTCAGAGCATTGAGAATACCTCTTGCTCTTCAAAATGTTAGTGAACTTCCAAAATCCAAAGAGAAAATCCGAACAAATTTTCAGAAAGATCTTATGAATTTAAACTAAATCACAGTCCCTTTTTTCCCCTCAAAATATACATTAACAGTTTTTTTTCTCTTATTGAGTCTTCTTATGCATTTTCTACAGCTGCAAACATTTATTTTCCAGAATAGTCTAGTCAGTGACTGAATGACCTGCTGTAACTCCAGTAAACTGCTTGTTTTGATAAAAGTGCACTAAGCACATG
Source organism: Nestor notabilis (assembly GCF_000696875.1). Taxonomy (NCBI): domain Eukaryota; kingdom Metazoa; phylum Chordata; class Aves; order Psittaciformes; family Psittacidae; genus Nestor; species Nestor notabilis. Next base: position 28,196 of record NW_009924439.1, on the reverse strand, counting down.
GATAATACAAGATTGATTAATTTTAATTCAATGAACATATGTAAAACAAAGGCATAGACTTTCAGTCATACACAAGACTTCGAGGGACAGCCTGTTACTCCCTGAGGAATACTTTAAGGAACAAGTTGAATGAAGTACTGTTTCAATGACTATTAATATCACTGGGAGTTTTTAATTACTGTCAATGGTATAACATAGGTCAAAAATTTTCTAACCATATATATATATACACACCATACATATTTACATATATGATATATATCTGTTTTAGGAATGGATTCCTTATTTTCTGAGTATTTTTTTTTTTTCATTTCAGAAGCATCTGATTCTCTTCTAAACCTCAGAAAGTCGGGAACTTTGCTTTTTGATGAATCTGGATATTATTACATCTGTAAAGTGACAAAAGATTCAATATCTTAGAGAACTAAATACAATGAGAAGCTGAAAAAAAAATCTAATTGTTTTTTCAGTATTTGGTAGAAGTTTTCTAGTGAGTGTTATCCTGACCCATCAATCAGTATCTGGCCATTAATCTAATTGTTATTCAATAAGTTCTTCCTGTTATAATCTCTGAGGCATGTGCTGCAAAGTCTAATGGTCTGTCTGTGTTGTGTCATAAGAGAAAGAAGGACGTTGAGTCATGTTGTAAGTCTCTTCAACCTATTGCTGGAAACACTGGCCTTTCCCTGGCTGATTTCTCACTAGAGGAATGCTAAGATTAGGCAGATAAATAAGGTAAAGTAGAGAACAGTGTAAGAAGACGTCAAACAAGGAAAAGTATCTAAAAGTATGCTTCCTTGCTTGTATTAAAATTCTTAGCTAATAAAAAAAGAAAGGACAATGACTATCTCACCACTCTGTGTACAGAATTCATCCCTTCTACTCATTCATGATCTGGGAACAGCTATGACAGCCAAAGACCTAACTTTCACATGTAAATAAAAATATTAAGCAAAACATCTATTAAAACTTAAAGACTCTGACCCAGCAAAGTTCCCAAACATGTGCTTAAATGTAAGTACTTGTTCTTAACAAGGTTGATAGGATTCATCTGTCAGCGAGATGCCTTACGCACAAACACGCTGCTTTGAGTTTTAAAACCACATTTGCTAAAGCTTCTAAATACTTGAAATTTAGGCACACAAGATGGAAAATCTGGCAAAAGCTTCTTAAATGTTTTGCTGAAAAATAAAAATTATCTTTCCTGGTTTAGAAGTTTATATGAATCATTACTCTTTAGGCCAACAGAACTGGTTGTTAACCAGTGGAAGAGTTATGTCATTGCCACACAAGTAATGTTGGAGGACTTCTGAGGCTGACCGCAATGAGCAAGGCAAGTCAAAGCTTTTGGTACAGGACTGAGCAAACATATGAAGAAACGTATTGAGAAAGTTGATGTTTTGTACTCTTGCTGATGGGTAAAGTTCCCCAAAAGCTTGGAATGGCTTAACTTCACATATTTCAAAGCCATAAATAGATTAGAACTTTTCATTCTCAGCAGGACCCAGACTTGAAGCTTGTGTTTTTGCGTAAGTCTCAGAACTCTCATTTTTATGCTTTCATATATGAAGCACATCCAGTAACTTACAGTGCAGGAATAAATAATCTCTCCAGTGAATTCATGCCTTTTTGAAGTACCTCTTTAAGGATCTGAACTCCCTTCATACACTTTGGTGTTCTCCATGTACTACAGAACTAAGTTTTTGTTAAGCTAGCCTTAGCAAACATGCTTCAAGTAAAGCATTGTAAATGTTTCATGTAGAATTGTGTGCATGTGATAACAGTTTTGGGTATAATAGTCTACATTTCAACTACTGATGTATTTCCATGTTAGAAGACATTAATTTTTTTATGAGATCATAGGTCATCTTTGGATTACAGCTAAAACATCAGATATTCTTTGCTGGTACAAAATAGTAATCCCTTTCACTGAAGCTGTCTTCCGATGTTTTATTGTGCAGTTTATTTAAAAGTCTTCCAATAATTGAAAGAAAATCCAAGGTGTTTTGTTTCCAATTCCTGTTTTTTAACAAAAAAAATGATGGTGTAAGAATCTGTCTATGTATCAGAATGCTGAGTGCTAATTTTAGAACTCTTCAAATAGAGTCAGTAGACTCTTTGAAACTGACATTTGAGGAATGCCTCTTAAACAGTTTTTAAATTATTCAGTATTTCTTAAATACTCAAAAAATGTGCTTGCACTCAGTTTTGAGACTTTCTTCTATTAGATTCTATGAATATCTATAGAAGAGACATAGTCATAAAAATGGAAAACAACTAGTCTTTAACCCAGAACTTTGAGATTAGGTTTAGCAAAACTGTAGAATGAAACATTTGTTCTCATATTGTCATGAACCTGCAGAAATCCCTCTCTTTTTTTAAAGCCTTTTCATTTGAGTAATTAACATGCTCAGAGTACTTTATGATTCTATTTTTATTTATGACTAATATTTTTAACTTTTTCTAGTTTAGAATTGATTTTATAGTTAGTAGAGAAAGAGACGAGATATTCCAATATATTCCTGGAAGTAGAATCATAGAATAGTTTGGTTTGGAAGGGACCTCCAAAGGTCATCTAGTCCAACCCCTCTGCAATAAGCAGGGACATCTTCAACTAGATAAGGTTGCCCAGAACAACATCCAGCCTGGCCTTGAATGTAGCATCCACCACCTCTCTGAGCAACCTGTGCCAATGTATTACCACCTTCATTGTAAAAAAGTTTTTCCTCACATTCATCCAGAATCTCCCTTTTTAGTTTCAAGTAGCTTTGAAATGTCCTAAGAAGAATTTTTAAAAGCTGCAAAATTCATATGCCACTATCACTGTGTCTCTTGATCAGTTTTAATTAGGATAATTTGGGGGTTTAAATGTGGCAATAAATCCCTTTTGTTTCCTCAATAAGGTCTTTTGTCATTTTTTATTTTTATCATCTGTCATAAAAATCCGTGGTATGTGTAAGCAATTTAATGGTTCACTGAAAGGCTGTTATGCAACTGAATCGTATAAAATCTGTCCAAGCCCAGAAATTGCTGTAAGAGGGAAACAGCAAAATGGTGAAAGGCTGAGAATTTGAATATGTTTTCTGTTTGTATTTACATCTTCTATATGTGAATTTCTGTAGCTACTCTCTTTGTTACCCTGCAAGTATAAGAGGGAAGAGATGATTAGGTACCTTGTGTTGAGAGGTCAGAAATAAATAGCTGCTGCCTGTTCCCAGAACAGTCAAGGCTCTGGAGTCATAATTTAGCCAGTGGGGAATATGTTGTTACAATATCTGTTTTACATGGGTCTGAAATGATAATTTCAACAGTATGCCATTGCTAGCGCCATTTCACAGTTTGTCAAACAGAAGCCACTCAGTGTAATGTTGAGCTATTATTAAAATCATTAAGCCTGGTCTCAACAGCGTAAGTGAAGAATGATAAATGTAGCATTCCAAATGCACTAATGTCAGAACTCAAGGTCTTCCTATCAATACTCATTATAACCCTGTAGATGAATACAGTGGATGGGAAATATTATCAATTGGTAAAGCTGGCGTTGATGCAGCTCATCAGCTGCTGTGACAGTATATTCAGCTATTCTGAGTATGAGGATCAGGGTGCAGTTAATGCAAAGGACAGATTCTGCCAGTACTACTCACTCATGTCACTAAATCATTCATATTTCTGTTGACTGTGGCTGTGATTATCTACACAGCAAAGCATTGGTCTATGAATGAGGGCTGGATAATTTGACTCTAAACTGATTATACCATAAGCACTACTCCAAAAGCAGCGAAAAACAGTGCATTTTTTTATTTCACTGGCAGTGATTTCCAGAGGAGTAAGAGCTCATCTTGAGGTGTTTGACAGAATAAAGAAACATAACCATGCTATACACTTGTTTCTTCAATCACAAGATACAACTTCATAATTCCAACCATAGCATCCTCTGAGAATCTAGAAACTCTTCCCTACAAACAAGCTGTGTATTGGACTATATGGTCTGAGACCCTTGCCAACCTGAATCACGCTGTGATCCTATGATCTGTTTATGTAACCCTAACAAATAAAATCCATGTCCACATCCATCAATTATTTACCTATATTTCTACAGATGTCCCAAATGTATGATTCTGATCTTCAGGGAGAAACATTGAAGCACAATAGAAAATTCTACTTGACCAAAGTTCAAAAAGCTTAGAAGCCTGTGAATTATCCACTACTCTACATTGCTAGAGTAACTTTTGTAAAACAAGTAGTAGTAAGTCAGGTTCATTTTTTTTTTATTCAGTACAAAAAATACAACCAGTAAAAGTGGAACAGTTGTTGATAACCAAACAGCTTGTATTTTTTAACTTCTTGGGATGAATTTCTGCATTTGCAATTGAAATTGTTAGTTTGAGCTCCAAAGAAATTTTTGAGGGAAGCTTTATGGATATTACCTAATACACCTACAATATGTATTTCTCTTCTCACCTGTTAAAATAAGATTGTTGTAACTTCTAACATTCATCACCACAGAGCCTTTTACTTGAAACATGGATGACCATTTTTTCAACAGCCAACATAAAGGAAAGTGAAAAGAGCAATGTCAAAAAGCAGCATCACTGCATTGTAATTCCCTTTGAGATGTTCCCCTATCTCTTCTCACATTACATGAGCCTTTGTTCACAATCTCTCTTGCCTTTTCACTTGAAATCATGATCTTTCAAGTGAAAAATCAATGAGAAGGCAATTTACACACTGTAAAAGTATGTCTTTTCTTTGCAGTCAGTTCTGTAAATATGGAGTTCTGTCCTCCGTATGCAGAATAAATCATTAAACAAATGAATATAAGCATGTTGTATGTTGCACAGGCCTTGACACCATGTTTTCATTGCTCTGAAGACTAAAAGTGGATAATATTTCTATGCATATACATAGATCCAAATCAGCATGTCATGAATTCAAGGCCAGGTTGGATGGGGCTTTGAGCAACTTGGTCTAGTGGAAGGTGTCCCTGCCCATGGCAGGGAGTTGGAACTGGATGAGCCTTATGGTCAATCCCAACCAAAACCATTCTGAATTTTTGTCTAATAATGCTTTTCTGGACTGTTCTTTCGGGCCTCTCTCCATCATCCTCCCTCAGAAATGACTAGAATAATTTCAGACTGGCTCTGCATTAATCACTTAATAAGATTAAGATATACCAGCATGATATATGTCCTCATAAGGATACACCTCTCTCTAGCACTGGGAGCACCAGTGACAGCTTAACATGAGGCTGGGAAGACCCTGTGCCGTTCAGCACCAAGGTCAGCTCAGGACTGCACAACCCACAGGGAAGGGCCTCAGTTCCTTCCGAAGTCAAAACTCCATCAAAAATATAGAGCAGCCTTGAATTAATAAAACACGTGTTGGAAATAGAAATCCTGATAGGGAAGATTTTACCAAAATGAAAATCTAAGCCTTAAATTTTTTTCATTAACTACACTATTTATAGAGCATTCTGTGTGGAATATAATGGAAATAGTTAGATGTGGGATACAGTTTGTAACATTATTAACTCTTAGTAACGCACAATGCAGCTACCTGTATGTGTAGTGGGGGGAAAGCCTGATGAAGTGTGCACTGCGCTTGCATCTACATTTCATTGAATTGCCTATGCACAAAATATGAGCTAAATTGTGCTGTAAGGCATAGTCTTGAACATAGATCATACATTGCACAATCTCAGAACACATGATACTGTAGCACAACTTCCTCTTTGCCTCATGATAAGCTAGCCACAGAATAACTTTTTCAGAAGCAGTTTACGGCATGTCTGCAACATCTCAGCCTCACTAACTGGGGCATTGCATTGTCACAACAAGAGCACATTTCTCTTTCCAACCTTCTCCTTGTCTACTCCTCAACTTCATCTTCCAGAGAAGAAAGATGTCAGAGGTAACAGATTGCATGTATGTCCCGTCATATGCAGACAGACATTGTCACACCCTTAAACAGATGTATGTAGTCTTTCACAAACCTAGAGATCCTTTTTGTGTAAGTTTAGCTGACTTATATTTCCTTTGAGTGCGGACTTGAAACATGGAGATGTGCTGGGTAGAATTGATCTAGATGCGTAAGAAATGCTAACTCAGAAGGCTTCTATGTATTTTATACATGGAAAAAAGGCAAATGAGGTCTCGTATTTATTATGTATCAAGCCAAAGAGTGCTTTAATTTTCAGAGGACGAATTGTCATAGGTTCTGAACAACACTTAGGAAATCCACCAGTGACAACAAAGCTACACTGACAGTATAAAATTTCTAACACTTCAAAGTGGTTGTGTAGATTACCATGTTGAGGTAGTAGACAATTGTGGTATACATACTTCTAAAAACCAAAACTGCATTAAGGTTAGAAAATGTTCCTAGTGCAGTAGCCTGGGATATGTAGCATCACCGGAGAGAACATGGCAATAATGCATATGGGAAATCCCAAAAAAAAGCGAGAAGTCACTGTTCATTTTATGAAGTAACCAGACTGACACAGTACTGCACACACAGACATTTCAGCCTAAAAATTGCCTTTCACAGGCATCCTAAGGGCTTTTTTACATGGCAATGCCTAGAAACTCTAATCCAAATTATCTAACTGTGTGTGCTTGGAATATCTTAATTAAACCACACTAAATTTCAGGAATACTCTCTCCTAAAATTAAAGTAATCTTAATTCAATTTAGGTTCATTTACTTTGGAAAAGAATAAAGCTAAATTAAATTGAGCTCACTTTAATTCTCAACATGAGTGTCCACATAGATTTTAATAGTTAATTAATCCACTGTACTTTCATAAGTTAAACTGCATGGATTTTCATAGCCCTTGTTTATGTAAACAAGTTCTAAACACACTCTTCTGTTATTTCAAGGCTGTTCTATTTTCTATTACACTCCATATGGGCTAATTTAACAGTCACTAGGAGGAGACAAGTATTAGTGGATTGTTCTTAACTGAGACTATTTTCCATCACTGTATGTAAAAGACAATTTTTTATATATTCTTTGATTTGCAGTCCTTAATGTAGCCCAATAGGCCTTAAAGTCTACTGATAACAAAGAAACTAGTTATGATTCCTTAGAAAAAAACAGTATTTATTTGAACTCCAAGTCTAAAAATCATATGCTTAAAGAGGTTCCTTTGCAAAATAGCTTATAGCATAAGAATTGGATTTCTAGATAACAGATGCACTAAAACGTCAATTTGAAACAATTTTTGGACTGTGTCCCAGCACAAATCAATCTTATGGATTCTGAAAATGCTAAGACAGATCTTGAAATGGTAATTAATCTGATCTCATGATTTTGATGTCAAAGAAGAAACTCTGATTTATATCTGTTATAGCTCCAACTCAACAATTATAAACAATGTTTTTTTAAGTTTCACTGTTCCCAAAGTTGTTGGGTCCCCTCATTAGTTTCAGTTTTTAAAATGTTCTCCTGTTCATGGGGTGAGAAACTCTATCTTTGGCTGCAGCTCTGTTCAAATCACAGCTTGTTAGGCATGGTTCATGTTAACTGTGATTTCAGTTGGCAGGGCACTAGATTAGCTGTTGACATCAAGCCAACATTTAATTTTGTTTTCTTGAGTCATCTGTTGCCAGTTCCCATGACAACTGATCTTCTAGCTTCAGATTTACTAGAGAGAACCATTAAAATGGCCAGGCGTACATACAGAGATTCTTTGAAGAAAGTGGAAATTCAACTGTTTTCTTCAATGAAAACTGAAAGATCTTCTCAGCTTTTACTTTAGTGACATGTAACTTCTATTAAAAAAAAAACCCCACATATGTTCTTGTATTAGAGAAATAGAGTGAATGGTAGTTTTTAACAAGAAATCTGTTTTAGCATCTTTCTACTACATCTACAGAACAAAGGTCTTTGTGTCTAAAATCACGTGATGCAGTGGACAGGCAAACATACTTTTCTATTCTCACTTGCACAGCAGTACTGAAAGATGAAATTTAAGACATTGATTCTTTTGATCTTTATTAGAGTCTTTGTACATTTCAGTTTCTCGCTTCACAAATTTATGACTAAGGTAAAGGAAGTATCCCAGGAAAGATGTCATTAGTGCGCTAAGTCAACCCAGACATTGTAAGAGGAACCTAGAGGAAAAGGCCAATCACAAACCTATAGAGCTTCTTGAAGCAAAAATACTTTTGACTAAACAGAGTAGACAGTATGTATAAATTAAGTAAAACCCATATACCTATAGGTTATGAAAACACAAGAAAAAACTAGTAGCTTATTAGATCACAAGCAGTCCTTCTAGTAGAATGTTAATATACAGTAGTTATTTCTAAGACTGTCTCCTGTTGAGTTTCACAGGATTCTGTGCAGGAGTGGTTTCCAAAGTCTGAATTCCACATTCCACTTACACACTGTGTTCAAAACATTCCAAAGCACTGAGGACCCCCAAATCCCTTTGAAATAAATGGAAGCACAAATAGAATAGAAAAAGGTGCCCAAGTGGTTCAAATACCAATAGAGACTTCAGGGGCTAAACAAAGGCTTTGTCTTTACCTCTTCATTAGGTAAACATTTGCTTCTAGTAGATGGGAAGAAAATAAGCAGCTGGGCAAGTCTGTCATTGGTGTAGGTATTCCCCACTGCTCAGGAGCTTGTATTAACCAGCATTATTTGCACAAGGATGTCCTACTACCCCAGACCTCCACAGAAAGTGCAGCAGGCATTGTGGTGTTTGCAGACTCAGGGGTGGACACAGTACCCATGACTGTGTTCTAAGAATAAATGGCTTTCTGCAAAGGCCATAGACTGGAGGGTTTTATGCACCCCATTTGGTTTATGTTTCATTATACATATTTGGATGATTTTACGAGGCTGGTTTTTCAACAGCAATTCAAGATTGCTTTCCTAAATGTGAGGGTACATAGGCCTACCATCTCAACTAAAACAGAGAATAAGGCAATTCTGACAACAATCTACCTTGCTTCTCATCTCCTCCTCTGCCCAGTAGAAGCAGTTAAAACACTTTAAAGATAATGGGGGTGTATGTGGGAGAAAGTGAAAGATAAGAAAAGAGAACACACCAATTCCTCCACTTGAGTTAACCCCTGATTCCACTGATGAAAGCCACTTCCCACCAGCTAAAAATCCAGCCATTACACATCACAGGTGGTCAGGTGCATTCAGTACCATGCATGTAACTGAAGGGCTTCCCCCTACAACAACTTTCCCCATTTGAGTATAAAGCCATCCTTTGTACTAGACTGCTGTGACTGGTAAAAGCTAGTGACTAATGACAAAATGAAGCACTGTGGCCAGGATGTATGATTGCCATCCTTCAGGACTACAGTGGAGATTAAACAACTGCATACATTAAATCTAGCAGGTTTTGTTGAGATGGGTCAGGCTGTGAATTCAGGCTCTGTGTGATTGTTTTAGAATGCAGTTGGCTCATGAATGTCATTGAAGCAGATGCTGGCATACATTCAAAATGCTGTATTTCATGTTTTGCTTTTATCTTTAAATATATTTGAGTAGGTTTTTCTTTCTTCTAAAACACCTCACATAATAGGTAGAACTAAAAATGATCTAAGAGCTTCAATGCCTTAGAGTTACTGCCATGCATGAAATTCAAACTGTGACTATAAAAAGAAGTAAGGAGGGCTTTCTCTCCAGTCCTCATTTTTAGCTATTTCTGTATTTTTTGTGTGAAGGATAGAACTTGTTCATGTTTCAAGTCAGCAGTAGTTAAATGAAATGCAATCTGAAAGTTATTACAGGTCATCTGGGGAACTGGAGGCCAAAGTCTGGGGGGCTTTTGACTAGTTGAGAAGGCAATGAATTTAGGAAGATTAGTACTTACTAATTAAGGTTATAGACAGACCCAAAGTTATTTTTACAGCCCTTACTGTTGTACTTGGACGCAAGGATACCCATTATAGCTGAGCAAATAATTCTTGATGAGTGATATATTTGCACCTTCTTACTTTCTATCAGCATACCTCTTTCATTGTATTACAGTTTTCCTGACACTACCATCAACTCGTACTTGCTAGACTATTTCTGCAGTGTTCAAAATGTGCATTGTATGAGTTCAGCAGCCAAGCACACATGGCATTGCTCAGTTCTGGTCCAATACCTTATGCCAGATCACTCTATGACTGAATGCAACTCTTAATTAAGTTTATTTGCATGTGTGCAAAACATATGCTCAGTTATTCAAACCTTGCTTTGTACAGATGTTGCCTAATTTTGTTAAATGGGAAGAGACCATTATAACTTTTAGGAGAAATTAGCCAAATTAGAATAGATTGGACCATTTGAGTGCGTTCCCAGACTAACACGACCATTTGGTACCTTGCTTGTGAGAATTTCAATGTTTTTATCTATTTGAAAATGCTCTGAAGTAAGACCTTGTGATTTTAGCAAACATGGATTGTTAGTGGGTTTTATGACTTGCTTCATTCTAGCACAGTTGACTCAGTGTGTTCCAAGACATATGCATATTGAGACACTCCTGGGGGGTGTATATTGAGACACTGCTGGAGACTGATTTGAGGTTGAACCATAACCATTGTGAGTTTGGATGAGACCACTGGGGATGTACACTGTGGGTAGCTGATCTGTCGATTGGAACACGCGTTAATTCTCTCATCAGAGCCTTGGGTCACACTGTGAAGAGGTAGACTATATTGTATTCTCTTAACTTGTTCAATGATTCAGGCATTTAATCAGAGACTGATACATTTATTATGAACAGAAAGGAACAGAATGATACTGAGAATTTCTTCAGAGAGGCTTAACTGATAGTGCAGTAAGTAATGAATGACTAATTAATAAAACGAAAGCAGAATTTAATGCATTTGTACTTAGTTTGTACACAAAAGGCACCATTAGAACTTTTCAACCATCATTAGCTCTGCCTCTTCTGCAGTGAGTCATTCTACTCCCTGAAAAAAAGTCTAGCTGCTTTATAAGACTGCCAAACCACACAACTGATACAGCTAAAACTTTCTGGATTGGCCTCCTATGTAAGCTGGTTTTCTGAATTTAGAGGATTCTTTCCCATTTCTTTTTTTCCATTTCATGGGGAAATGGGTTATGCAGATACCTCAAGGCTAATCTCAATGGAATTTTCCAAAAGTGAAATATACAGAGAAAAACCCTTACCCTATCAAACAAACCATCACCTCAGCCGTGGTCTCTTGGAGGGCTCTACCTGGCTTACTCTGAAAAGCAACTGGCACGACTTAGGTGTGGAGAAACCAGGAGTAAGTGAAAGTGGATAAAGCTTAATGACAGCTCCTGTGCTTCTGGTTCATTCAGACAACCTGGGTGCTACTCAAACTAAAATTTAGCCCTTTGTAAATGGTAATGAGAAGACTTTCCTCTCTTCTGCCTCTAAGGAGATCATCACACCCTGGAGGTATGCAGCTCCAGAACAAGCCCTCCCTGCCTTAACCAATGCATAATAACCTATTAGTACCAATTCATTTAAACCCATTGTGACAAGATTAAATAAGATGACTGATAAACTGAAAACAGAACTAAAAACAGAAACTGAGAACAGACGAGTAGGGACGGGATAATCATTTAGTAGCATTACTTAGTCTTAAAAAAAAAATAAAAAAAAAAAAGGAAGATTGAAGTAATGAAATAAAACCAAAGGGAAGAAAGTAGTCTGCCAAATTCTGGCCTCTGTGCTATCAACTCTTTAGTAAGCAGGTTCTTCCACAGGTAGACACTCAAAAAAGGGCCCAAAGACACATAAAGGGATTTTCTCAAAGTTCAGTTACAAACCCACATTTCTAACATTTGTATATTTCTAGTAAATAAGACAGTCACTGATCTACCAGAGAACTAAAACACATGAGGATCAGTCTATGATTAAAATAAAAT